>NW_026005990.1:11473-72394 GCF_001458135.2 Marmota marmota marmota | reverse complement strand
TATATATATATATATATATATATATATATATAGATATATATATATATACATATTATGTAAAAGGGACCATGCTGAAGGTATATACTTTCAGCATGGTCCCTTTTACATAGTACTAAACATCATTTTATATTGTCTTTTTTATTGCAACATAACAAAATTAGCATCTTCTGTAAACACGTTTGTTATTTCAGTTTCCATGGATCAGGAGACAGGGTTAGCTTTAGGATCATCAATTAAGGGTCTCAAGAGGTTTCAAGTTATGTGGTGGCCAGGACTGGAACCTCACTTATGGCTTGGACTTCTCTTTCAAGCTCATATGGCTCTTGGCAGAATTAATTTACTTACAACTATAAAAATAATGGAGGTTTGCTTCTTCCAGATCAGCATGAGAATGAGACTAACTACATTTTGTATGGCTTTCAGGCTTAGGCCAGGCCGCTCCCTTCAGATTAAAGTCAACTGATTAAAAACCTTTCCAGCATCTGAATAATTCTTCACCTTTGCCATATTCCATTAGTTAAAAGCAAATTACCAAATTAATTTGAGGACATGGATCATTGGGGGTCACCTTAGAATTCTGTGTATCAGTCATTATGTATGATTATATAAGTATACATGAATGCATGTTTATGTTCCTAGATAATGAGTTTAAAAATTAATCGCATGCACCCAAAAACACATAGTAACTACACGTCTTACCTCTTACTTGGAATTTTTTCCCTTAAGTTTCTCCAGGATCTTCTACTCCCATTATTAGATCTCTCTTCTACTGTCCTGGCTTCACCTTTCTTAGATGAGAAAGTATTAAATTTACTCTGGAATGTACTTTTCAATACAACTTCCCCGATTTGGCAGCAATGATGAGTGAATCTTTAGTAAATCATTTGTCATCCAGAATGAGCTTTTGCAGTTTGGAGTGAGGCCATGGCCCACATGTATGATGCCATCGGCCTGAATTTTGTACTAAATCCTATATCAAAAAGGTAAATATATCGTCCCTTCTTAGACATGAATTTTAAAAATATTTTATGTACTGTTCCAGTCATTCATGGGGAAACTGGATATTAACCCCTTCTTGTTAGACTATTAACAAGGATAAAAGGAGCTTGCAATGAACATATAACTGTTGTGTTAGCTTATTTTTTGAGCTCTTTTTTTTCTTGATATATTAGGTGGAATTCCTAGAGCTAAAGGTATAGGTTTGTTACATGTTGTATGTTTCTATATGTCATACAACCAAAGGATTAGAGATGGCTTAAGGATAGAATTTAGGTTGATATAGTATAAGCAAAAGGTAACATTGAAAAAAATCGAAGAAGAGAAAACACAAGAAAACTATGGCCACCATAGTTAATGCCACAGAACTCAGGTTACTACTCTGCCTGCCATGGTTAAGCCTATGTGACAATTTAATTTCTTCTCAGTGATACAAAAGATGAAAGGTATTCTGCCTTGGGGAAAGCCATGTGTTTTGGGGTTCTAAATTATAACAATATATTTTTCCATGTGGGACTTGAAGGGAAACTCTAGATAATAAAAATAGACCTTATCCTAATAAAGTGTTGGCAACAAATACAGACAAATCTATAATATTTTTTTTTCTTATAACAACCTTTGTTGTGGAAGCAGAGGCTCAAATGTTGAAGCTGAACCCAGGACAGGTGATTCAAGTGCTACTACTATAGTTGCAGTGCAAAAAGTTTTGATGAATAACTGATTCTGATATAAAACTCTTAGACCCAGAGGGACAATATCAAGATTTAAATATATCAGTTTATCATCCTAAGAATTCAATCCCCTCCAAAGAATTTGATAGCATTTGTGAAGGATATTTCATGTAAAACTCACTTTGAGGCCCTGAGTGCTATGCCACACATGTCTAATGTAGGTCTAGGTATATTTTTTAAACCTCAGAAGCAGGTGATAAGGTTCACTTTCAACTGGGAATTATGAGGAAAGTAGCTATTAAGTGAAGTTCACCTGATTCACCTCAAATTCTGAAAATATGCCAACAAACTAACAAGTATCTATAATACCTTTTAGTATTTCCCTGTGACTCTCAATGTTAATATAAAAATTCTTTTTTTTTATATTTTTATTTTTTTTAATTGGTTGTTCAAAACATTACAAAGCTCATGACATATCATCTTCCATACATTTGATTCAAGTGGGTTATGAACTCCCATTTTTTACCCCAAATACAAGTTGCAGATTCACATCGGTTACACATCCACATTTTTACATAATACCATATTAGTGACTGTTGTATTCTGCTACCTTTCCTATCCTCTACTATCCCCCCTCCCCTTCCCTCTCATCTTCCCTCTCTACCCCATCTGCTGTTGTTTAATTCTCTCCCTTGTTTTTCTGCACCTGATAGAAGAAAAAGTTGGCTCCGATCTACACATTGTGGGGTCGGGCTCCAAATTCCTTAATAGGACGCCCATAGCACAAAAGTTAATAACTAGAATCAACAAATGGGACTTACTCAAACTAAAAAGTTTTTTCTCAGCAAGAGAAACAATAAGAGAGGTAAATAGGGAACCTACATCCTGGGAACAAATCTTTACTCCTCACACTTCAGATAGAGCCCTAATATCCAGAATATACAAAGAACTCAAAAAATTAAACAACAAGATAACAAACAACCCTATCAACAAATGGGCCAAGGACCTGAACAGACACTTCTCAGAGGAGGACATACAATCTATCAATAAGTACATGAAAAAATGCTCACCATCACTAGCAGTCAGAGAAATGCAAATCAAAACCACCCTAAGATACCATCTCACTCCAGTAAGATTGGCAGCCATTATGAAGTCAAGCAACAATAAGTGCTGGCGAGGATGTGGGGAAAAGGGTACACTTGTACATTGCTGGTGGAACTGCAAACTGGTGCGGCCAATATGGAAAGCAGTATGGAGATTCCTAGGAAAGCTGGGAATGGAACCACCATTTGACCCAGCTATCGCCCTTCTCGGTCTATTCCCTGAGGACCTTAAAAGAGCATACTATAGGGATACTGCCACATCAATGATCATGGCAGCACAATTCACAATAGCTAGACTTTGGAATCAACCCAGATGCCCTTCAATAGATGAATGGATTAAAAAACTGTGGCATTTATACACAATGGAGTATTACGCAGCACTAAAAAATGACAAAATCATGGATTTTGCAGGGAAATGGATGGCATTAGAGCAGATTATGCTAAGTGAAGCTAGCCAATCCTTAAAAAACAAATGCCAAATGTCTTCTTTGATATAAAGAGAGCAACTAAGATCAGAACAGGGAAGAAGAGCATGAGGAAAAGATTAACATTAAACAGAGACGAGTGGGGGGAGAGAAAGGGAGAGAGAAGGGAAACTATGGAAATGGAAGGAGACCCTCATTGTTACACAAAATTACATATAAGAGTTTGTGAGGGGAAAGGGGAATATAAAAATTCTTAGCATTAGCTTTCAAGAATCTGCATGATATGGCCCTTGCCTAGCTTATCTTGCATCATTTTTGACCTTGCCCTCTGCAATTTAACCACATTGCCTAATTTCAGCACCTGGAACCTTCCATACTCCCAACTGCCTCTGTCAGTGTGTGCCATTTTATTCAGAGAGAAGAACCCACAAAACCCCTCTCACTGCCTATTAATTCCAACATTTCCTCCGGATCTTAGCTGAAATTTCACTTTTAAAAACATATTCTTGATTCTCCAGAACTTGGTAGGTCACTGTGTTATGGGCTTTCAGAACTTAAGCTCAGTTTATTTCATCAATGTTTGTAATTTTGAGACGTTTTGATTAATATCCATAAGCCAGACTGTCAGCTCAATGAAGACAGTTGCAGAATGTTTTGCTGACCAGTGTATCAGGAGCCCAAAACACAATGAAAGGCATAATGTTCATTTAAAAAAATGTGCTGAAAGGATAAGTTATTATTGTCAGTAATTAACTTTTGTTATCTCCTCATAGTCTTCCTCTCATAGAAGTTACAGTTCCAGTCCCACAGAGACTGAGTGGTGTAAACATGGTAATTTAGGGTGGGGGTGAATAGGGAAATCATTTGACATTACTTAAATTGAAATATTGGCACTATGTAACTAGATTTTTACTTTGAAAGTGAAAATCTTACGTGGTCAGTTTTAGAAACTAGGCTGCACAAAGAATATTTTGCCACTGTCATTTCACTGGAGAACTGAACTTGGTAGTTGTTCTATAATATTGTTTTTATTTATCACTGTTGCCTTCTTAGAGCTTTTTGAACCTGTGTTAGCACAGGTAGTTATTACTAATGGAGTTGGAAATTTCGGGAAAGTGAAATATACATAAAGAAAGGTGTCTTCTTTTTCCTATTGTGGCAAGTCATATATATATATATAATTTTTTTCCTTTAGTTGTCAATGGATTTTATTTTATTTATTTATATGCAGTGCTGATAATCAAACTCAGTGGCTCACACATGCTAAGTAAGCACTCTACCACTGAACCACAATCCCAGTCCATGGCAAGTCATTTTTAATGGTATATTGTTATTAAACCAGTGGATTTTATATCATGGTCCTCTGACCCCTTTTAGAAATTCTGTGAGACTGCCTGCATTTTCATGATATTAGCAATATGTCACTGTACATTTTCTCAGTGGAATTCTCTAGAAACTGTATAACATGATGCATGTCATGTTGCAGCAGACCTATTACAGAAGCAGATATGAGAACCCAGTTGTCTTCTATTGATATAGCAAAAATGGAAAACATGTCACTTCTCTCATTTTTGTTTTTTTGGAAAAAAAGTGTTTTTCACAAAATTGTGCTATTATTATTGTTTTGAAAATGAATCAGAAAACAAATATTTGTAAACATCTCAGTTTTAAGATGGTAAATATTTCACACTTACAAAAAAATCTTTGTGTCTTTGGTAATTTTTAACATTATAAAGTTATCCAGAGCCAGAGGCATTTGAAAACTAATTCTCTAAACCATTTCATTGACACAATTTTACCTGATTTTTAATCTAATTATTTTACATAGCTTTTCTTTTCATTCTTTTCTGAAAGACAATTGGATAATTGACTTGAATAGCCAATATAGGTGTAAGAATAAAAGTCTTATTGGTATCAAGAGGTGGACATGAACAGTAAGTCCCCTTCTCACCTCAGTATCTCTGTTATCAGGTTCCCTTTCCTGGAGGCAACTGCCATGCTCACACTTTCTGCCAGAGGATTTTCATGTGTTTCCTCAATTGCTAGGACACAGTGTAATTTACTAGGCTTCTTGCTTATGTTCCTTAATGAGAAAGCCAGAAGAGTTAATTCTAACTTTACATGGATCTGCTACAGTACTTTCCACAATTGCAGTGTACTTCATATATGAAGGAGCCATAATTTCATCAGGCTCCTACTGTTAGAAGTTCTTGCCATCTTTTGCTATCACCCACAGTGTTGCAAAGGCTACATTTTACTTAATTATTTGTGCCTATCAAATAAGTCTATATGCTGAATTAATATTCGGAAGTAGAATTGTTAAGTCAGAGAAAATATGCATTTCTCAAATTGGCCTTAAAAAACAGAAACATGAAATTTAACCCCCATGACTGTTTGTACCTAGTATATTTTAGAATAGAGTAACATAAAAATTTAATTATTGCTGCTTAGAGAAGTGAAAGAGTATCTGATTAGATACTTAATTTTCTTTTTATGTTCATTTCTTTTCTCTTTGAGGTCCAACTAGTTTCCAAAAATGTGTACTCTTGAAGTGTACTCTTGAAGATTCTCCTCCCTGGCTTCAGGGATCTCTTCCAACACTTCTCTCCACACCTCAGCGAAGTCAGATTTAGCTCTCATCCCCTGAAAGCAGAAGAGTCTTTAGAATACCACAGGCAATCCATGCCATCAGTCTTAGTTGGGTTTGCAAATTATCATTCAAGAATAGAAACAGTCTTCTACTTTACAAATTCATATGTGCTCAGGAAGATTTTTTTATGATTAGTAAACACTGCTTAGTCTCTAGGGAGGAATCTTAATTAATGAAAGAACTCTGTGTTTGATGGAAACCTCAGTCTAACAAATCATCCTAAAACTTCATTAGACACCATATACTCCCCCATGGACACTGGTAAAGAGACACTTGATTAAGTGGATCATGACAACTTCAGTTTTGTCTGTCATATATGCCCCAGAGACTCCTCAAAATCAAGAAAAACTTTCAAAGAAAGGAATAACTATTTATTTTTCAGGAATATTACTCATGCCAGAGTTTGCTGTATTTTCATGTACTTTCTTTGTAAATCTACATAATCTTTCATACCTTCCTAATTCTGGGATTTATTTGTGGAGTAAGCAATTTTTCCTTCACTCTCTTCATCTCAAGATTTAACAGTTCCAGAGGCAAAGTTCTCAAGCAGCAAACACGGAGTGACTGAGGTTGGATTCTCTGTGCCACACACTAGTGAGACTTGAGTGTCCCCGTGTTTCTTTGGTTCTCAGTTACCACATCTGTGGTGATGGTAAAATTTAGCTTGTGGTAAGAAAATTAAAGTAGATAATGCACATGGAGTCACATGCATAAGTCAGAATTTGATAAATAATTGTGTATCATCATTATTAGAAAAGAGAGTGGCCATTCTCTGAAACAGGATATGAAAAATAATGTTCAACTACCAAATGCATATAAAAATAAAAGATCTGACAATTTAGATGTAATATACTCACTCTGCATTGAAATAAAAGGTAATTTTTGAAGCTTTAGTTAGAACCTCATGGTGACACTTCTTTTGGATTTGGCATTTAGCTGCTGGGATTTGGGGCAGAATCCAAGTTATACATTACTCCTGCCTCTGCAAAATCCTGCATCAAAGGCCTTGAGTAAACAATAGGAAGAAACCCCAGCAGCACCTCTGTCTTTCAATTAATAGGTTTTAGTTACCTGGAATTTAATCCTGGAATTTAACCCTGGGCATCTAAATTGCATTTGTCTTTAAAAGAGTTAAAGTATATAAAATAATCACCAAAATATGTTTGTCATTTATAAATATAGTTTTAAAATACAGTAATAAACCAACATTCTTTAGTTAAATTTATCTTGCTTTTATGTTTTATCTATAGAAGATTGCAAAAAAAAATGTTATGCACATACATGTTCCCTTAAGTTTTAAAAGGCACCTAGTTTGAGTATCAAATATTCTTCTTCCTTTCTGTATGTATCTTACCTCCCACTGGCCCCCTTCCACACACAAACACTCAAAGAATTGCATAGACCACTAGGTTATCTCATTGAATGGGGAAACTGTCTGTCTTTTCCTGGTAACAGGGTAGTTATTATTCTTGTCTCAGTCTCCCCCAGAGGGAGAGTGTTAAGTGACCTGCAATAGGGTTTGCTAAATCTAAGGCTACTCAAGGAGAATGTTTGCTGCTGTGCTGGACAGTGCAGTTCTCCGCAGCAGGCTGTCAACATTCTGCCCTGCTCTGAGTAGGTGCAGAAGACTCAGTGGAGTGAGATCATGTATCAGCCTTTATGAGCAAATCCTCCCTTCAGCCCCTACCTTTCCCATGGCACAAAGGAACCAGTGTCTGGAGGCTTGGTTCCAATGATTATCCAAAGGGAAATCTCTGCAAGCATCCAAGAGTAAAAGGTGCTGCCAGTTTTTGTTGGATTTGTTATTCCCATAAAGTCACACAGGAAATAACGTCCCCCCCCCAAAAAAAAAAAGAAAGAAAGAAAAAAAACATCAAACTCAGAGGACAATCTGCTGAGTGCAATCATAGACACACATCACACATTCTGTATGTATACAGAGCTATTAACAATGCACATTGGAATACACTTTTGCATTACAATTAATTATTACCCAACACTGAGAAGATAGAAGGGCAAGTGAAATATGAAGTAGAGTTAGTTTATTTTTAGAAAGCACCACTTTAAAATGTTGATTGATTGGACAGGTGTTTAATAGATTTGTCAGAATCAATTTACAGAAAATCTCTTTCACATTCAGGTTACAGCAATAGAAGGAAAAAAATAGCCTACACATTTTACAATTTCAATTGTAAAAAGTCATATTTTGGGACTTGTATCTGAAAATATTAGATTCTACCAGGCCCAGTTAAAGCTGTTAATTCCATAAGATTTCAGACAACCAGCTGAGCATCCCCTGGACTCCATGGACTTTGACTTGGACATCTAAGGAGAATGTCTGCTGTACATCCCCATGAAATCTGTGACTGCTCTGCTTGAACTATGAAGTTATTGAAAAGAGAGCAAATCCTTTTCTGAAGAGCCTCCAAGAGGAGGGTATTTCAGTTAATTTCAGCTCCCTGTGAGTGCAAAAGAATGGATGCTGTGCTGTGCGCTGTTCCCATGTGTGTTGCATGCAGGGCACTGCTCAGTGACTCAGCCTTCCAGGGAGCCTTCAGGGTTGGAAGCTGCATCATCTCTTTCATCCTTGAAGTTCTTTTGAATTTTATCAATGGCATAGAGAGATATTTTTAAAACAATTATGTTTTGTAATTTTTCTGGGACCAACAAAAAGCCTTCCCTAGTCACAATGCCCAAACTATCACAAAGATAATGTATATTGAAAAAAATTCCTAAACTAAAAAAAACTTTCTGTGGTTAGGTCACTAAAAGACAGACATAACATATCTTATTATTCCCACTCGTACTCAGGTCTGTAAACAGAAATCAGTACTGAGAACCATTCATACTGAAGAGCATAAATTAAGATCAATGATGGAGAATAAATAAGCACATAAAAGTAACAATATCATGCCTGAAACAAAACAACAAAAAAAAGTAGTCCAATGGCTATTTCAGTGAAATAACTTGACTTCATTGAGGCAAATTTATTTAGTTAAAGTCAAGACAAAAGATATTAGATGCCCCAGTCAAAAATCTCTAGTTATATTTGGTATAGTAATTTGTAACCCTTTAAAAAGTCAACAAAATATTTCCTATACTGAACCCATATATTTTTTTCTTCTAACGTGTTTTTTATTCCCAAATTAGAAAAAAAGCATTTTTTTTTCTAATTTGGGAATAGAAATTGGAACTAAAAGGAACACAGACCTGTGAAACAGCATCCCATCTAAATTTTATGTATCATTAACCAATTGTGTTCCTTATGTTACAGGTAAGAAAGTTGAGGCACAGAGAGATGAAGAAACCTTTGTACAGTAATAAGTCTAACAATGGTTGAGTTGGGATTCAAGTTCAGGCAGTCCATGCTAGAATGTATATCCCTAACAATAGCACATACAGCAGCTGAAAGTGTCCACCTTTGTGATCCTAATGACCCCACTACCAGATTATAAGTATCCCCATTTTTCATACAAAGGCTGAGCTATAGGGTAGTCAGATAACTTTCTCAAGGTGGCTGAACAAAAATTTGATTCAGCCAGTCTTGTTTCAGAGGAGTTATCCAAACCTACACACTATTCTGAATGTATATGTGTGTGCAAACTCACACATACAGACAATACATGAATACACAAATAAATATTATAGCAGTACAAATAAACTAAAGATGCTCGTGTCTAGTGAGAATACATAAGACCCTTTGCTTCATCTTTTGCTGTATTATTATTCTGTTTTAACCACATATCACTTTTGTATAAAATTTTTATATTATTTACTTAAATTTATTCAAATTGATACATAAAAGCATACAAATTAATGGGGTATCATGTGATGAAAAATGTTACTAAAGTGTAGTGAGCTGCTTGGCAGCTTAAAATCTGTTAGGGAATCAAACCTCTAGCCTTGTAGAATAGTATCCTGAAGTGCAGAAATGGTTTTGATGGATGGGATATAAGTCTCGGGAATATCCTGGGAGACAGGTATGATCAGATGGGGACTGCATTCAGAAATAAGGAGCCTGCTTTCAGGGATGCTTAGTTGCTTAGTGGGTGAGGGTTGAGTGGTTATCTGCACAATGCAAAGAAAGGTGAAGAGTACTGGGCTGCCCAAAGTACAAGAGGGTAAAAATGCTTCTGTAAGTTATCTCTAAAATTAACTGAGAGATAAACTATAAGTTCGGACTACTTCTCAATTTTGCCTAAGGCTGGCCTTAGTCAGGTTTTTGCCAGCTTTCCTCTTCTTTTAAATATCTGATCTGAAGGACCATAGCCTTTATTTCCCTCAAAGTTTAAGAGCATTTTTTTAAATGCCAGCTTAGAGGCCCCTATACTCACAAAGTTTTTCTTTTACCCTTATATTCAGCATTTGTCCATAGATAACCCCTATACCAGAGTATTCACAGACTGAAGTTAGTGCCCACACTAATGATGAGAGGCAGAAAGAAAGAACATAGGTCTTGGAAGGAGAGGATAAAACCCTTTTCCTCCATGTGATTAAAGAGACACTCACATTGATTATCTTCCCACTGTTTTGTATGGTTGCTTGATTTATTGAACTGAATTGGTAGTTTGGAAGGACCAGGGAGATTCAGTAATCTTAATGAGAAATAGCAGTTTGCTTAATTAATTACCATATTAGCAATTTTGTGTATTAAATGGCTAATAAACTGGCTTGGAAATTCTTCCAGTTGGGGCTCCTTTAGGTTTTGAAACAACAAATTGGGTAACTCAGTAAATTGATGAGGACTAAAAATAAATTAGGGAGCTGGGGTTGTGGCTCAGTATTAGAGTGTTTGTCTAGCCATGTGAGAGGCAATGGGTTTCTTTCTTAGCACCACATTAAATAAATAAATAAATAAATAAATAAATAAATAAATAAATAAATGTATCGTGTCCACTCTCAACTAAAATTATTTTTTAAATGAATAAATTAGACCTCCTGAATCCCGAATTTCCACTGAAAATGTCCCCAATTAAATGTAGATTATTGTCTGAATTCAAAATACATAACCCACAGTTTCCCTGTTGCTTTATCTGTACCCAAGAGATTAAGCAGCAAGGTTACATTAGCACTGATTAGAAACTAGTGATAATTTAGATGGTTTTAGATAGAATAATGTCTTGATTAAGAAAGAATACTGTATTGGGGGTTCTATAGAGGACTCTCAGTTTATGTTATTATCAATTAAAATCATCATGGTTTATAATCATTATTTCTGGTTACTTTGTCACTAAATACTAATTAAGTGTAATTCTCCAATTTCATTTTTATTTTTTGATGTACTCCTTTAGTATTTAAACCTCTTTTCATTTAAGTATTTGGAAGCTTTATTCAGCAATTAGCACAAATGTTGTCACTAAACTAATGTAAATTATTTTAATACAGTAGTAGCTATTGACTTCAATAAATAAAACAATTATTTATTTTATATATTTAGTAAAAATAGCACTGGAATAGATGTGTGTGTTTGGAAGAAGATGGAGATTATCTCCTACATTGTAGAAATCCTCAGTTAAGATGAAAACAATCTTAGTTAAATCTCATTGCATCATTTGCACAATGACAGTTCAGTAAAAGTGAGTTGTTTTAATGTCTCAAGTTTTCAAATTTATACATCCATCTACTTCAAAACTTCCCTCTACATGCACCCCAAGCTCATCCTCATCAGTGAATTCTTGGTACAATCTATCTGTTCTTATAGTAAAAAGCCACCAGGGCCGCCTTTCATTTTTTTTCGAAATGCAACCCATTATCTCCAAATCAATGGGAAAACTACAGTTCCTCATTTAATGTCCTGTTAATTTCTCCTTTAATCATCTTACTTCTAGTATACCTATCAAACTGGAGCAAACCATGAGTCAATAAGCTCTAATTCAATCTATCAAACATTCAATCCTTCCCAGATTCTGCTCAAGATACTGAAACCTCTTCTAAATACACTTATTCTATGGCCATCTTTAGCATTAGCTATCCTACTTTTAGAGGATCAATTTGCAACCTTGATTGTAGTATATATTAACATCTTCTAGGACTCTAGGACCCAACCTATTAAGTTCTTATATCCACACATAGGGACTTATTCTCCTTGATAACCTTGGGATCCAAGGACCACCACCACTTCTGTCTCACTTGTATGTTCTTTTATCATGACACTGATAATCATACCATTTTATTATCCAGTGATAGAAGCATAAATTCACATTCTTTTAACACAATCTAAAAAAATTGATTTAAGTTCATTTTTTGGAAACTTAGTTAAAGCTTAGCTGGTTGTTATCAACCTGTTCTTAAAAACAACTAACCAAAACCCCACATCATTACACAAACTTTTAGAAATTCAGAGAATAATTTTGCCTTATAAAGAAAAATTAATTATTTTCCTAATACTTTTTGAAAAGTTTATAACACTGCTATCATTTGAATATTTTGGAAATTTCTTTGACTCCTCTCAATAGGACTATATAATGCCTAAAAATCCTTTGCCAGACTGAAGGGGAAGGTGGTGGTAAAAGCAAAATGAATGGATGAAATCTGACCATAAAAATTGCCTTCTCTTTATTTATTTACTTTGTACTGACATCAAACATAAAACTGTCCTTTATGTTGAAGAAGGGCAAAGCAGAAGATATAAGAAACACCTGTCATGTCTTTATTTACAAAAAAAAAGTATAGGTGGCAATTTTTAGCAAATGGGTTCCTGATTGTCATATATTAGTCTGAAATTTTGCTTGAATATATGCTTCCCAGGAAAGAAATGCTATTCACTTTCTTTTTTGGAAAAGAAAGGTATGTAATAAAGATTATAGAAGCTTTTTGATTTAAATAATAGATGCTTTATCAGTTGCCTTCACTGATAACAAGACTAATAAATTTCCATAAATTATTGCTTACCAACAAACCATAAGTTCTAATATTGCTTCAGTGCTTGCCTGATATTTTTTTGGAACCTCCATTCAATATCAGCCAGGATAATAGTCCCTTGATGAAACTCTTGTAACAAAATTCACCCTTTATTCTCATTGTTTTACTTGAATGAATTCTTGACAAAAAGCAATGAGATTCTGTTGAGCCTGATATCCATTTTCTCTAATTTCAAATAAAGTAGCAAATTTTATTAGATTCAGGGAAGCAAGAATATATCAGTTAGCTATTACTATGGTTTAAAACAACAATTATTTATAACAAGTCTGAGGCTCAGCTGGTGTTTCCTTCTTTTTTATGTTGAACTTGCCATTAGACTCAGATTTATCCAGGCTGGTAGTAGCTCTCCCTCATCTTTCTCTTGGGATAGGTGGGCTTGCCTGGGTGTGTTCTTCTCATGGTGATGGAAGAGGTGGCAGGAAACAAGTCTAATACACAAGCATCCTTTCCAATGTCTTTTATTGTGTTTGCTAATATCCTGTGGCTCAGTGAAAAATCAAAGTGTGGAGCATGTTTTTCTACCCAGGATGGGAGGTCCCCAAAAATTTCATGACAAACAATGTAGATACAAGGATTAAGGAGTTAGGGCCAAATGATATATCCTGTCATTAAGACAAAAGATAAAGGAAAATTCTAGACCTTTCATTCCCTTTGCTTCAAATAACCACTATGTTCAGACATTAACTATGACAGCATCAAGAGGGAATATCAAGATCAACTTCAGCAGCAGCACAAATGTCTAAGAAGATTCAGCTCTCAAGTATATCTGTATCTATAAAATGCATCTGTTTCATCTCATGGACCAAAATGAAACTCAGAACCATTTGGATATTTGTCTTTGCATAGGTAAAGAGTCCCAAATAGAAATAAACCATCCAAACAAACTTTCTTCTTTCCTCCTTTTCTCCCGGCATTGTCTCTCTTAAGATATTTAGTAATGAGTTCTCTTTTAATGTTTATAGTTTTTTAGATCTTTCCCATCTATGTTCATTTGCATAAGTTTCAAGAGTCTTAGAAACAAAGTCCAGCTGATGGATTTATTAGTGCATCAAATTCACTGAGAAGTGACTTCAGAAGTTCAGTCTTCCAAATTGTTACTATTTCTCAATTTGGTCATCAATAGATCACAAACATTCACATTTTTTATTCAGAAATGCATTTGATTATCGGTCATAATTTATTTATAACCCTTCCCAAGTGATATTAAGAGATGAAGTTTCAGGTAAAGAAATATTCACAAATTCCTTTTCATATATTCTGAAATATAAGAGCATTTGATATATTCTGGGAGCTAGAATCTGGAAAAGAAGAAAAAATGACTTCTCTGGAATTAGGAAGGTCATGCAAAAAACAGTAAAAAGATAAGTGTGATTTTCTGGAAAGCACCACAAAAATAACAAATTCTTGTTCTTCATACAAAACCAATTACAGGTGTTCCCTGTGGTAGGCAAACACATGATGTGGAACTTAGATTGGTGGAACTCATAAAGGCAGTTATGGGTCTTTGTGCTCACCAATCATTTCCTGGAGCTCAGACTCAGCCCAGGAATGACTCCGCCCACCTTTAGATGTCCTGTAGAGCTCAGGCTCCACCCAACACTGACTCCACCTACTGGAAGACACCTGCCTGAGTTCGGCCCCAGCCCATTTCAGCCTGGCTGACAGGCCTGGGAGCCTGGCCCAAGGTAGACCTGGCTCCTTCCCGCCACCAGCCCACCTCTACCAGAGCTCGGGCCAGATCCTGGACCACTTCTGCCCACAGGTGAACACCTTGCAGAGCTCAGGCTCCTGCATGATCAGTTGAGGCCAGCTGCACAGGAGCCTGGGCAAGGGTCAGCACAGTTCCATCCAGCCACCAGCACACCCTTGTGGAGGTCAGGCCCAGGGTGATCTGCCCTGATGAACTGCTAGCAAGCCCATTCTCAGGGTAAGCCCAGGTCCATCCCACCACTGGTTGACATCCGCTGGAGCTCGGGCTCTGCCCTGATCAGCCTCTTCCCCCTGCACGGGAGTCTTTACCTGGGGTAGGCCTTGGTCAATCCTGCCACCAGCTGAGCCCCGCCTGAGCTGACACTCTGACCAGATTCACTTTGCCTGAGGCTCCAGGAGCCCAGCCCAGTCACAGGGTAGGTCAGAGTTCGTCCTGACCCCACCAGATTGCTGCTGTAGCTTAGGCTAGGCTCAGGACCACCTTGCCCACCTGCCTGGCGACTGTGGCCAGGGTACACCTGGTTCCATCCAGCCACTGGCGGACCCCTGCTGCCACTGAAGCTCTGCCCAGGAGCCAGGCCCCAAGGAAGGCCCAGGTTCTACCCGCCACCTGCTCAAGTCTGTAGGTCCTCAGGCTCGGCCTAGGACTGCCTCCACACACCAGCAGACAAGCTTGAGAGCTCAGGATCCATCCAGATGTGCCACGACCACCTGTGGTGGAAGCCCAGGCACAGGATGGCCACAGGTCTGACCCGACACCAGCCCACCGCTGCCAGAGTTCAGGCTTGGCCCAGATCCACCTTGCCAACCTGCAATGGAGCTGGGGCCCAATAGAGGCCTGGGTTCCTCCAGCCACTGTGAAAACCCAGCCTGAGTCCAGGCTCCGCCCATGAACCCTTCCCTCCAAGGGCAGACACCCACTGGAGCCATGGAAAAAGTTTGACTTCCAATGCAAATTGAGAAGATGAACCAGAATTCTCCAGCTGGCAAAGGGCTCTCTGCAAGAGGGAAAACTGTTGCCAGTTGCTAGAAAATAGAATTTGGTGATGCTCCTGGGGGTGTCTGCACAGCTCATCAGAGCTTAATCACATACGGAGCTCCTACAACTTAACAGGCAGAAACAAACAGCCGATAAGAATGGCAAAACCCAATAGCAGCTCTTTATAAAAGATGACATACCAAAAATTGAGATGACTTTCCACCTCACAATATGGTAATACAAAGGAAACCTAAAGTACATGTGTGGTTTTGCCTATCAAATACAAAGAATAAAAAGAGTGAGAAAATCTAATGTCAACAGTGTTGGAAAATGGAATTATCATGCTCTGATCACTGCAATACAAAATTGTCATAACTCTCCTGCAGAGAATTTTTCAAGAAATATGCCCAAATTTAAATTGCATGCCTACCTTTAGCCCAAGAATTTCAATTTAAATAAGATATTCATTGTTAATGTGGCAAATTTTTAAATTTTAACCTGAAGTTGTCCATTGTAATCATTTTACATGCATAAATAAAATATATTTTTACTAGGGTTTTTTTTGGGGGGAGGGTGTAGTTGAACACAATGCCTTTGTTTTATTTACTTATTTTTATGTGGTGCTGAGGATCAAACCCAGGGCCTCTCCCATGCTAGCTGAGCAATCTACTGCTGAGCTACATGCCCAGCCCCACTGGTGTTTTATTTTTTAAAATATATTTTGGCATATCTGTATACATATTCCTATATAATTGTATCTCAGACACATATTTTTTTTTTAAAGTTACCATATGGGCTGGGACTGTCGCTTAGTCAAAGCACACTTGCCTGGTATGTCCTAGGCATTGTGTTTCATTCTCAACACCATTTATAAATAAATAAAATAAAGATCAATCAACAAATAAGAAAAACAAACATTAAAAAAAGAATATAGATGGTGCTTTAAAAAAAAAAAAGTTAAGCCAGGTGCAGTTGTCCATGTTCATGATATGAGACAACTAACATGTTAACTTTTTAAAAAGGAGTATGGTTCTATGGCACCAAAGAGGATCACATTATTATACAGCCATCACCATTGTTTGTCCATCCCCAGGATTTTCTACTCATGAATTCAACCTGTCCTCATTCAATACTACTTGCCACTTTTCCGTCTTCCTCATCCCAGTACCCACCATTCTACTTCCTGTCTGTATGAATTTGACTATTTCAAAAATTTACTTGAACATCACAAAAGTCCAAGAGCAATATGTGCTGGTGTATGTGTGTACATGTACACACACACACACACACACACACACACACCACCACCACCACCACCACCATATACATACAAAACGTGCATGAGTAACCAACTTTGCCTTCTTGCTTTCCACATTGATGTTTAGAAATCCTCCTTTACTGTGTAAACATTCATTTGTTTTGTTCCTGGACTTTGATGATTGATATGTTTGATCTATCAGAGCATCATGAGTTTATTTTGATGTACATAGTGAGACAGGGATTGGATTTCATGTTTTTACCTACACCATTAGGGATCTTGGTCCCAATACCTTTTGCAGAATAATTTGTCTTTCTCCCAATAATGGAAATGTGTCCTTCGTGACATTATAAAGTGCTTTATCTATGCAAGTCTTTCCTGATCTCTCTTTTAAGTTCTGTCACTCTGTTCCCAGTTCCCACACTTCAGATATTATAATTCTCTAGGTGAAGATACCTCTGGGTGCTAAATCCATGACTTATTTTATTTTTCCAAAATGATCCTTTTGTGTTGGGCATGACGGCCTATATCTGTCATCCCAGTGGCTTGGGGTACTGAGGCAGGAGGATTGCAAGTTCAAAGCTAGCCTCAGGAACTGGGAGGCACTAAGTCATTCAGTGAGACCCTCTCTCCCAATAAAATACAAAATAGGGCTGGGGATATGGCTCAGTGGTTGAGTGCTTCTGAGTTTCAATCCCTGGTACCAAATAAAAAATTTAAACACCCCCCCACACACACACACACACACATCTCACACATGTATACTTTTGTGACTTAATTTTTCAAAATGACTTTAGACCTTTTTTCTCTCATGATACCTTCTGGAAGTAAGATTTTATACAGACTGAAATGAGGAAAATAGATAGCTGGTCAACACTGGCCTCTCTCTGAAGGAATAGACTTTACCTATTATGACATGGTTCTCTGTTTTCATAGTTTTATTTATGTGGACCCTAAAGACTTAGGAGAACAACATCTGAGTGCTACATATAGCTATTTCAATGGATTTCAGTGGGATCTTCCTCTCTGGTTTCAACCCCAGTATTTATTTTTATTTTACTGGGGATTGAACCCGGGGGAGCTTAACCACTGAGCCCCATCCCTGGCCCTTTTTTTTCTATTTTATTTACAATCAGGGCCTCACTGAAATGCTTATGGTCCAGCTAAGTTACAGATGGCAGCTTTGAACTTGGAATACTTTTGCCTCAGCCTCCATGTGACAGGATACCAGGCTCAATCACTTTCTTCTGAACACACAAGACACATTAATTTGTGCATGCATGTGCTTCTGTCATCTTGGTCTTCTTTCCAGAATCAACACCAATCTGGTGGAGCGAGTTTTTCCTAAATGTCCTGCCTTTCCTTAACCTCCTAGGGTTTCTTTACTGTCCTCCTGTTCATAAGGCTGTTTCCCTGGTGGACTGATCCCGAGCATACCTGTGGGCTTCTTCATACCATGAAAAGATCCCAGGACATTAATTATCTGGTTTTCTGAGTGTGGTCATGATCTGCTGATTCTCTGTCATGACCCCTAGCTGGAATCTTGAGTTGGGTCATGCTGTTCCACCACTCTTGTCATTCTTCCTGTGCTAAGGAGTCCTCAGGGATAACCAGTAAAGGAAAACAGATGAGTGGCCAAGCAATTTAGTAATTCTGCCACAGTGCAGAGAAGCTCAAACACCGTGAAGAGAACTGTGTGAATGCCACAAATTCTGGGCTCTTGGGACACTGAGCATTCTCCCTACCCACCATAAACGGTCAGGGTTAAGAGGCCTTCAAAACTTTGGGGATAAAATATATGGTTGATGACAAAGTAAGCAATAAAAATAGTATTTCTTATATTATTGGAGCTTAAAAATTAAGTGTTTTTAGGATGTGGTGTAGGTGAAACTGATGTTCAATTTGGGTAAAAGAAAGCAATTAACAACTGTGCTTTGTGAATAATACCTCAGGCGGCTGAGAATTTCTTTGGAGATACTGACTTCCTATAAATTGACCCTGAGTAAGTTTTTTTTCACTTGTAGTTCAGAAAAAAAGAACACTCGAATCCAGGACCCCATAATAATATATTTAAACTGGGGTGCAAGAAGTTTGGGGAGAGTATTTGGGCATTTGCTTCCCTTGAGAAGAGTATGTTCTTGTACTCTTTTAATGATAACTTCCTAGGAATGCTGTAGTTTCCAAATGGATTGTTTTCACTTTTAACAAATTTGAATAGGGTTAGTTATTTATAAATTAATCTTAAACCAGCTCCTTTGTAAAAATATTTTTTAGTTGTTGATGGAGCTTTATTTTGTTTATTTGTATGTGGTGCTGAGAATCAAACTTAGTGCCTTACCCATGCTAGGCAAGCACTCTACCACTGAGTCACAGCCTGCTCCTTTGATGTTTAAGGTTCTTCAAATTCAGAATTTGGGGCTGTCTTTTTATATAATGATATTTATATCTAATCTTTTTATAGCATTGACCATCAGGAACCATTATGAGCTCAATTGCAAGATACTATCACTTTTTACAATTTTCTTAAGAAACCGTGCTATTTTTGTTAGGACTGATTTGTCACCAGCAAGTATAGCCACAGGCAAATCTTCACTGTTCACCCAGAGATGATTCATGGGCTCCATTCAAATACCATGTGAAAGCAAACCTTTACTTACCCCCAGTATTATAGGTTGCTCTTAATCACCCCCCACCACCTCTCCTGAGTGATCACCTACACTTTCTACCTTCCACTGTTGTTTTTCAAGTCACTAGGTTTGTAGACAGAGGAGTACAGCTGTCCAAAGGCCTCTGCCTCCCTCTGGATGCAGCCAGATTCTGTGGCTTCACCCTGTTTCCACTTTTTTTCTTTTTTATGGCAGGGCAGGGGGTCTCCCCATCTCCAAAGTCCATTCTTGGGGAATCAAGAGAGCAGAATTTCCATTGCACCCCCGAGTGGCACTACTCAGTCTTGAATTTACTGACTGGGGTAAATAATGAGGCCACTGTAGCCTAGGATAATGATCTCCATCATAGCAGCCTCATCAGAAATCAGACTGAAATTATATATTGAAGTACAGTGAAAATTTCCTCCTGCATGTTTTATGTAAACAAGTTTATTCAATGAACATTCAATTAATCTACAGTTCTTCAAAGGCCCTGTTCATAGTAAAAAGAAAGAGGCAGAAATATTTGGATTGGTGAGCAGCCAACACTTCACCTAGAAAGCCATCAAGCTGTTGGAGCATCTTTTCAGGAGCTCAGATGTTTATGTCAAGATGGCATGTCAGCCAAAAGCTAAATATTGTTTTTGGATGAATCAGATATGTGCCCAATGGACTCACATATTCAGATACAAGAATACCACTGTTGTGCAAAAGGTCAGAACTGAGCTGGTGACAGATCTCAGACCTTGGGCAGGCCTAAGGACTACAAGTCTATGGGGCACATTTTACATTTGACAACTATAAAGCAATAATGAATAGAAATTACCCAAGTTGAGGCCCTCAATTGCTGATGGTCTTGGGTCTATGTCCTAGGATCTGAAGGAAAAGAAATCTGCCCCCCAAAGCCTTGAAAGTCAGGTCCTTTCCAAGTACAGTATTTTATATTTACTGTTTGCAAGAACATGTGAGAAACAGTGACATTAAGGAACAGTTTATTTGAAAATTGTATCAATCAAGGTTGTTGTAAGTGACAGGAAACTTAACTCACGTTGGATTAAGTAGGCCAAGGATGTTATTGAGTCATAGATTTGAGCAGGATGAGGGTATGGCTAGATACAGGAACTCAAAAGAAGTCACCAAGTGGTTCTGTTTTTCCATCTTTTAACTCTGCATCCATCTGGTTTGGTTACATTCTAGAGTAGATATTGTTCACCTACAGTATGTGGCCACCAGCTGCTCCAACTCAACACTGTAACTTCTTAGCCACAGAAGGATACAGAGAATAGCTGTCTTCAGCTCACAGCTAAGAAGTGTTTTTTATTAACTTTAATTAAGTAAAGTTTCCATATCTTAGCCCATTGCAATTGTCAGGGGATTTAAGACTTCTGATAGGCCAGATCCAAGTCACATGCCCATCTTTGAACCCAGCAAAACTGCAGGGACTGAGAAAATGGAGGTTCTCATCAAAAGAATAAGATTTGTCACAAGGAGGATGGAAAGTGGATTTGGGGCAAGGAAAATCTTGTCTGCAAAACATGTCACAGAAAATAATAGAAGGAGATGGGCATGTGTGGTTTAAGCATGCTTACAGTTAACAGTGAATCCAGGAATCCTAAAGCTGGGAGCATACTTCTAGATCTAGGACAACAATATATTTGTGAAAGCAACAGATCTCTTGTCAAAAAAAAAACAAGTCTACAGGAAGATCATAATGAAAACAGGTCAAAGCCAGCTATTTGACTGAGGGAGGGAACTGGAAGAAGGGGAAAAGGCCAAAATTCTGTCTTCTTGCTTCTTCCCAATCTAGCATTTAGTTCCTCCTTGTAAATGCAAGAAAGACTTTCAGAAAACTGCTGAGGGGAATGGAAGAAACCTAGGGGCTGAGGGGACCCTGCATTAGGACAGCATTAACTAACCCCAGTGAAGGCACTTCCCAAGTCAGTCCTCTTTGACCTTGTTGATTTTCAAGGAAGAAGCCTTAGTATTGCATTAGCATGATTTAATAAATTTTGTTGTTTTTTACTAATACTCATTTGAAACTTAAGATGTGACTTCTGGTTCAGAATGCCCTTTGGTGACCATGACAGGCTAGAACTATGAATATTTTGTTCTCATGGTTTTGTTTTAGTTTTTTGTTCTATTAAGGGAAACAATTTTGGTTTTTTCTATGTAATAATGTTGGTATTTGTTTGTGTGTTCCTTTTGAGTTAAAAATTTATATTGTGGTAAAATATACACATGCAATTTGCTATTGTAACCAGTTTTAGATGGAGAGTTTGAGGGTAGCCCAGGGACCATCAGCACCAATCATCTACAGAACTTTTTTTAATCTTCCCAGGCTACAACTGTGTCCCCATTAAATTGCAGCTACTAATTGTCCCCTCCCCTGGTCCCTGGGAAGTACATATTTCTTTAAATACATGTATACAAGAAAACATATACATATATGCAAATAAAAATATTCAAAAAATAAAAGTACAGAAGGTGCACAGAGAAAAATATAAAGTTATGAGAAAGGTTTGGAAAACACTGAAAGTGTTCCCCTCACCCAAAATGATAGACTCCTCCCCATCACACTCTTGCATACTCAAACACTGTGTCACCTTGGGAAGAGTGGAGGAAAGTGTCCTGTTGTTCAAGGTGGCCTTTTTTCTAAGGACAGGGTTAACTGCTGTAAAGTCCCTTCCTGCCTCAATCTCAAACTGGGTGTGAGAACTGGCACTGCCCAAAAGGATGCTGCTCATTCTCCTTTCATACTGTGGCACCTCAATCTTCGAATCCAGGCAGGTCCCCTTTCTTATTGACAGTGCATTTAAATGCTCACAGATCTAGGCCCTTGGGTACTAGTGACACAGGATGGAATGATATGAACAGCTGCTGACCTGTTTTGCACCCCATGTGCCCACCTTCTGCTCACACTAGGAACCACCCATGCCGCACCTCTTCCTGGTTTATTTTTTTTCCTCTGTGCCACGAAAGACACTGAAATATTGGAACACTTTTTCTCTCACTGAATTGGAAGACTAACTCCACAAGGGCTCTATCTCCCTCACAGATTTCCTTGGAGCCTACAGCAGTGCTGGGGAATGGCCATATATTCATAAATAGTTATTAAACAGGAAAATGAATGGATGTGGGGGTTTTAGCAGCCAGTGACTATGAGGAGCAGTAGGGGCCACATGGGCTAGCAGAGTTGGAGGAGCATCTGGGGGACCCCAGTGACTGGGTGTAGCCATGCCCATACCCAGCCCTCAGCTCAGGGGAGGTGGGGAAAAGCCTGCTGTGGTGTGTTCACAGACTGCATTTCCTGTTCCTCTTCTCTGTTCCAAGCTCTTTGGAGAACAAGTCAGGAATGGCCTGCAAGTAGGGTCTGTTTATAAGTGTGGTTGTCATTGGCAGATGGTTGCAGGTCCAGGCTTCAGGACACCTGCTCCTCATTCACAAATTTTCCTGTGTTCCAATTGGGTCTATGCTGATGGCAGAGGCTCAGAGAATCTGAGCCAGCAGGGGCATGAATAGAATCTAGCCTCCTGCCTCCCAGTGAGCAAGTGGCAACATTTCCAGTGCCCTGGTGGGACTGATGAGATTTATGGCATATGGTAATTGAACCCAGCAAGTGCTGGGCATGCTGATCAAGCCTCTGACCAGCGCTGGATCTTGAACCTGTTCAGGGGATGCTACCATGGTCATTCTGTTCCATACATATAGCCCCAGATTCTCTGGAACTCCAAGGGAAACTGCCTCATTTGAAAGCAGAAAGCCAGGCCTGCTGTGACAGAGAGGCCCATCCTAAAAGGCTAGGGCCCTGGGGAGAAAGTGCCTCCATTTACTTTTCAAACAGGTGTGTTTATCTGCATTTGGCACCTCAAGGCTCCAGGGAGACAGTGAGGATGCTGCTCCCCAAATACCCTGATTTCATTTGAGAGGATACTTATGCAGAATCTGTGGGGTAGACTCCAGAGATGCCACAAAGACAAAGGCAGGAAAAGAAGGCCAGAGGTGTTTGGCAGAAGGCAGAAGGGGAGGTTCTGGGTGAAGATCCTCTGCCTAGGGCCACTCCACTGCCTCCAACAGCATCAGGACCTGCAGGACCAAAGTCCTGATAAGTCTGACACCGAGTCTCCATGGGGTGCTCTTAAGACTTGAGGTGGCAGAGGCAGGATACACAGCCCAGGGCACTGTACCCCACAAACCTTCTCCAGCCCTCAGCATTGCCTCCACAGTGCTCTGGTGACATCAGCCTAGGAGACACAGGGTCCTGAGTTCACACCCCAGTTCTGCCACTGGCTAGCTGTGTGGTCTCTGGTGTGTTCAGGGCTGCTCTGAGGCTCAGTGTTCTCAGCTGTCAATTGGAAATAACTAACAGTCCTTGCCACAGGGGCCACAGGGTTACTGTGAGTCTTGGAAATGTTACTATGCTCAAGTGCTTAGTCTGTTGAAATATTCAGTGAATCTGACAGTGGTGGCTGTCCCTATCAGACACCTCTGTAGATAATGAATGCCCTGTATCTACTCACTCAGGTCTTCTCTCCTATCAGCCTTCACTGTCACAGCTCCAGCCTTTTTGAGAGAGGGAGGTGGGATGGAATCCTGCTTCTGTCCCAGTCAATCCCAGAGAGGAGTGTGCCTGCAGCAAAGGCTCCATGTTGATGACAGCATTTGACAAGGATCGGCCTCCCTTGGGTGTGTGTGTGTGTGTGTGTGTGTATGTGTGCGTGCGCGCGCGCGTGCGTGCTCGTTTGTGAGTTGTATGGATTGTGTGTATGTGTGTGTGTGTGGTATTCGTGTGTGTTTTCTTGTGTGTGATTTCAGAATTCTTTGTAGCTCAGCCCACTATCAATTAGAGTCCCATGTCCCTGCCCCTCCAAGCCCTGTTAGCCAGGCACAGGAGCTGCCTAGGACAGAGTGTCCAGGCAGCTGCAGTACCCAGATGTCCTCAATTTCTCCTCACTGGGGTGGTTCACTCTGGTCCATTCTGCACCCAGAAAATAATGGCACAGAGAGGAACAGCTGTTGATGGGAAGATTCCAGCAGAGGCCATGCTGCTAGCTTTACCTGGTCCCACTGTGCTTGCCAAGTTTCAAGCCCCTTGCAATGATGTAGATTAGGGGATTTTTCCCTAGCCTCTAGCTTCACTTTTTAACCCTGCTTCCTCCTTGAGGGGGCACTCCCTGTTCCTCCTGCCAGGCTCCCTGGCACAGGGACCACACCTAGAGGCTCACACTGTATGGGAGAAAGGCATGTCCCATTAGGTGGGGAATCTCTGCCCCTGTTGCCCACACTGAATTTCCATTGTTGCTAATGTAACCACTGAGCTCCCCACAGCCCAGTATGGCAGGACATGGGATTGTCCCTGTCTCCTCTTTGCTCTGTTTTTGTTCTGGAGGATTTGTCCCCTGGCCTATTTTCTCTCTCTGACACTCCAGCTCTTGCCATCTTGGACCCTCCCACCATCTGAAAAACATGGTCCTGCAGATTCCTGTCCTACTCATCACTGAACCAACCTGGAAAAGGCTACTCCTTGTTTGTCCTGCATCCTTCTTCTCCCTGAGGTCTAAAGACACCCAGTAGTGGCCAAGGCAGGAAACACCAGACCATGAAAAGGGCAAAAAGAGATGGCACCAAGTTCCTGAGGATCTCCACCAGTCCTTTTCCTCCCCACTCTCTTACCCTGTCTTATATCTTTTACTCTCAATTTCCAGAGTTAAGAAATTGATTGGTCATGAGAGCACCACCTGCTCCATCTGTTAGCCAAGAAATAAAGCTCTTTCTTCTGCTGTCACTTTATCTCCCAACTCATTGGCTTTATCAAGGGACAGAAGAATGGGTGATGCTACCTCTGAGTATTGTCAACTGGTTGGTGTGACACTCCATCTCTCCAGATGGGGCAGCAGCATCAATAAGGGATGTCCATGTTGTAATCATTTAACCCCAGGAGATCATTCTAATAAGAACGGTTGGGTTGGTGTGTGTGTGTGGCTCAATGTCCTGAAAAGACCTGAGAATCACATGCTTGTGAAGGTTTCTTAGATGCCATGGGAGCATTGTCCAGGACCATGGCCAAGAATCCACCTAGCCACTCCTTAACCTTGCAGGGTTTTAGATGATACACAGCTCTGATGTTTGCAAATTATAGCTTTTACTCACCAATGCAAGGGACCTAGGCACAGGAAGGTGGTCTTGCCTGTCTAAGATGGTTGCTTTGGTAACAAAGCAAACCTCAGGCCTGTGACCTCTGAACTCCCTGGGAGCAAGGCCTGGCCAGCCTTTTCTTTTCTCCATTGCCTCCCAGAGCAGAAAAGGAGTCTGATGTGTATTCCTGTGGGACTCATCTCAAGCCATGGTCCTGCTTACCTGTTTTCTCATTTGTAACCAAAGAAATAAAAGCTCCCTAAAGATCAATCACTTGTACTGAGTCTACAAGCAAACAGAGGATAGTGCCAGCAGTCCTGACACTGGGGTTTTGCTACACCCTAAGTATCCTGATGTCCTGATAGCCTTCCAAAGCCTTTGTCCCAGATCAGGGAGTGTTGGATTGGATGGACCTGCCCCAGACAGCAATAAGAGGCTGCCCAAGACAGAAGACCACAGTCCTTCTCCTTCATTGCACCAATGACATACATTCAGCAACAGGCTTTTATTTGATGCAAGAAAGAGAGGGTTTGGGAGGAGACCACTTACCTTGCAGCCAAGCTTCCTTATGGTTGCTGTGACCTTGAAGGAGAATATCTGTCCCTCTCATTCATGGGGAAAGCCCAGCCACCACCCCCAAAACTCCAGCATGGGCAGTCAGCAAGGGCTCCAGGATGCTGCTCTCATCCCCTTACCTGAGGACTGTGATGTAGTTGGGGTTCTCACCACCTCCCCATGCCCCTGTCCCATCCTGTACTCTCTCCAGGGCAGCCAGAAAGATCTTTCTAAAGTGAGACCACTTGGCAGGGACTGGACTAGGGTAAGTGCAGCAGGGTCCAAAATAAGAGGGGGGCCTCACTCCCAGGCCATGAAAGTTCAAGGCACGGGTCTCACCTGCTGAGAACCCTTCAGTATTCCACTTCTACACCCTACACTCCAGCCCTCACCCACTTCTCACAGCTTACAGAATAAAGGCAAACTCCCTGCAGGAGTGTAGCCTGGTCCCTGCCTACCTCTCCTACCTTCTCTATCCAGCCCCACTACAAGCTTCTTTCTATTGCTGGACTCATTTGACAGAGTTTTACCTCAGGGTTTGTATAAACAGTGATTCTTTTCTACCAGTTTTAACTGCAAATTCCACCAATTCAGAGGCCTGCCCTGGGCACTACTTAAGCAGGTGCCAATGTCCCAGGCACTCACTGGGTTTAGTCTTCTGCTTTAGTCACTGCTATACCCTACTTATTACCTGGTACACCTGCTGGAGCTCAGCTTCACAAAGGTAGAGAGAGGGTTTGTGTTGGTCACAGTGTGGTCCCCAGCACCTTGCAAAGCACATAGCACATCATAAGTACAATTAAAAATTTAGCTAAGTAAAGGAGTAGTGATTCTATTAAAGTCATTTGGGTTCTGCAGAGTGAGGGGCACAGTGCCATACCTAGGTCAGAGGCCTGTGTCATGGGCCCTCTTCCCCAGCCAATTCTATGGATCCCAAGGAAGGTACCCACCACTCTGGTTCTCTGTAAGAGAAGCTCTAGGGGTGGGACCAGCAGGAACACTGTTGATGGGACTACCGGGCCCTGGGGTGTTTTGCTTACTTCTCCCACCCAGTCTCTTCTCCCCTTTCTTATTGTGTTCTGTGCATCCCCCACAGACATGTCCCCAGGCTCTTTATTCCTGTGGATGCTGATGGTGTTGGGCAACAGGAGAGAGATGGGCCAAACGGTGCTCACTATGCTTGCTGATCCTGATGGGGCCACAGCTCCTGGGGCTACCCCTCCCACTCCCTCTGTGGCCCAGAAACCCTCCCACTTCTGGCACCTCACTCTAAGATATCTAGGGGATCCCTCCATTCCAAGAGTCTGGGATGCTGCCCCAGGGTACTGAGAAAGTCACCTAACTCCTCTGTTCCTCACAATCCTCCTGTGTGTGACAGGGACAGTAATGGCACTAGCCTCCTTGGGTCATTGCAATAAATAAATAACTTGATGCATAGGAAGTGCATTGGACAGTGCTTGATACATAACAAGGACTGGATAATTGGCTACTCTTGCCATTATCTTATTAAATATGTTCTCACTGCCATTTCCTGCATTAGGCACTACACTCTGGTACCTCACAGGCAGCAGTGAGGGAGAGACTGTCATACTCTAATTTTCCTCCTGAAGGAACTGCTATAGAGTGGTGAAGCACTTTCCACACACAGGGGAAACATGGCAGGGTCAGGACCTGGGGGAGTCTGATTGCTTTGATTGTTCTCTGGATGAGAAAGCCAAGGTTCCCATCTCCAAAGAGTGTAGTCATGTGTGTGTGTGTGTGGGGGGGGGTTCCTACACATTGTTGGAGGCTTAGCAGCATTCCTGCTTTCTCCTTCTAGGTTCCAGGATGCTGCCTCCTGCAACAAACCCTGAAAGATCTGATTCAAAGTGTCAATAGCAACAAGATTAAGAGACCCTGATATAGGGATTATGCAGATCCAAGAAAACCCACAATATTGGAGGTGAGAGATCTGAACTCACGTGAACTAGTAGGAGAAGAGATGAGTAAATGAGGTTAACTAGAACAGCAACTAAAAAACAGCACTCAGAGAAGCAATGGAAAATGCCATAGATGTGTCAAAGCAGAACTCTAGAGAAGGTTCAAGGAACTTAAAGGAAGATCAAAAGCCAACTGAACAAATATCTGAAAGATAATAATTAAAACTAGAAGAAACAGACCCCCCTCAAAAAAAAGAACATAAAATGAAAAACTTTAATGCTGGTAAATCAATTACATTATACATTAATGGTCTAAATTCACTAATCAAAACACAGAGATTGGCAGAGCAAGGTGAATTATATGTTGTCCGTCTGTAACTTTCTTCAAATGTTACTATGGAGGCAGAAAAAAAACATAATGTTCTTAAAATTTCAGAAATGAAAGAATTTTGAGATGGGTTAAAAAATGTGTGTACATATAATAAACTATTTCTGACTGCTCAGTTTCTTAAGTAATATGGGACAGCTGACGTGCAAATTGTATTTGATGCTCAATGTGTGAAAATCTGCTGAATCAAATGTATGAAATATGACATGTCAAGAGCTTTGTAATGTATTGAACAACTAATAATTAAAAAAGGTTTAAAAATAAATAAATAAATAAAAATTTAAAAAGCAAGTTTAAGATAACTCTATTTTAGGAGTGGGCAGAGTCGTGGCCTCACTCAAGTTCTCAGTGCTTCATAGAAGTGTGCCATAGCAGGCCTGAAATGCACACTGTTTTACCCAGGCAGCACTGGGAAGATACACAAGCAACTGCTCCAGAAAGTCAAATTAGATTTGCAAGACACCAGAGGAAAAAACAGAAAATAAATAATAAAACATCTGCCCTTAGCCCTAACATAGCAATGCTTAAAATGTCAATGATCTAAATATACCATTTGACAGAGAGATCCAATGATAGAGTCAATTAAAAAAATACAAGGCTATTACATGCTGTATGCGAGAAGCTCACTTCAAGCATAGTGACATAGGAGCTGGCAGTAAAAGAGGAGTAAAGTTTCCTTGGGTCATGCTAATTTAGTAATGCAGCAGTGGCCATGATAGTTTCAGATGAGTAGACTTTACAGCAAAGAAAATGTCTGGTGTCAGCGAGAGACCCTATGTATGGAGAAAAGGAAGGCGCCACCAGGAAGATGAGCTTTCTTAAATAGGTATCTACCAAACTACTGAGCTTCAAACCACAAGGGCAAAAGATGACACATCTGAACAGAGAAATAGATCAACTCACTATTAGAACTGAAGACTCCAACTCAACTTGAAGATATAGGCATTGGACATTTTGTATCAGTATTTGACATGCCTAGTAAACAGATCTATCAGGGGGAGTCAGAAAGGACAGTGAAACTGAATAGCTACATAATCAACTGGATCTGATTCACACTCACAGACTGCTTTGTGCAATAATCACAGAATATGCATTTTGACCAGGTTCACATGGAACACTCATCAAGAGAAACCATGTCCCCATTCACAAAGAGACCTCAAAGATTCAGAAGAATCAAGGTTGCAATGAGAAATGAATATTCTCTTCCCATAATGAAATGAACCAGGTGTAAACATCAGGACCCCAGAAAATCTTTAAATGTGAATATTAAATAGAACCATCCTGTATAACCCATGAGCCAATTAGGAAGTTACCAAGAACATATTTAAAATTCACACAATCAAATGAAAATTCACATATAACAACAGGACAGATAAAGAGAGAATAAATGTGTCACTATCACCAGTAGCAAACCAGAGGTATCCCGGCACATTCCACCACTACAGAAAGGAACACAGCAAAACCTACACTCAAAGAGCTGAACTTGGAAGAAGCAGGTGCCTCTCTGAAAGCCTCAAACTACAATGGTAAAAATATGATATAATAAATGGTATCCAAAACTTATGAACTCTTTATTTCTTTAATTTTCTATATAAAATATCCAGACTTCAACTAACCATTGGTAACTGAAAATGCAAAAAGAGAAGCCACAAATAAGGGAGATGATGGTATAGTGTGGCCCAAGTTTGAATCCAACCCTATCACACTCCTTGGATTATTACTACAAAGAAATGCCTCCTCTTTCTGGGCCTCAGGTGTTTTATTTGTGGATAGAGGTAATAGTATCTAACTTAACATGTTGAGATATTTCAAAGCTCTTGTGTCTGCTGAGAATCCTTATAATTATACATTTTTAATGCTAATATTTTAATTAATTAAAATTAAATATTTGACCTCTAAGCTTTAATTTGTCTAAGGCTGGCATTAATTGAGAGGGCTCGCAGAAGACTAAACATAAGGCCTAGCTTTTCTCTGCTTGCTGCCTTCGAGATCCAGCAAAGCACTATGCACCTTCACCATGAAATTTCTGGCAAGAAGGATTTTAATTCTTTTAATAGTCTTCCATGAGCTCTTCTCTCTAAGTTTAGGGTCTAATTTAATTATACTTTATTCTCAGAGAGGAGTGGAGCAGCTGTATGCCAGGATTTAAAAATAATAATAAAATTGCCTAGAGTCTCTCAAGGACTGGTTTGTAGCAAGTTCTTGTCTCCTCAGCTGACAGGTTTAGGATCCAATTGATTCTATTATTAGGATCTTTCAGTAAGTGAAAGAGTATGTAGGATCTTACCTGTTTGCTGCAGCGTAATTTGACCATAAAAGGATCAGTACTATATTCACAGAGAAGCAGCATTTTCAGGAGCTTTGTGTTAGAGCTCAGTGTGAAAAATTCACGTTGTTTTAAAACTGCACATTAAACTGCAACATCTAAAAAAGCTGATTCTGAAAAGTTAGAGGTGCCCTGAACTCTGCGCAAATGGTTTCTTACCCATGTGTAAAAAAGGGAACAGTTTTATTTGATTCTTCATTTTATGCATGACATTAACCTAGGCAGAGTTTTCTAGAACAGATTCTTGGAGTATTTGTTTTTCATATCTGATTTCTACTTTGACACTGGAAGCAAATCACATTTCTTTTTAAATGTTGGCTCTTCTCATGGATAGAGAGAGCAATGTCCAGGAGAGTGCTTGGCAAAAGTCTTCTTATTTCATTTAACTTTTACATTATATTATCAGCAATTTGCTAATAATATAAAGAGTATAAAAAGATGCTTTTAAAGCAACGACCAGTTTTCAACGTGGTGTGTGCATCAGACATCTCTTGGATGCCACCTCAGCGCATGTGTGAGTTTCCTGTTCCTTACTCCAGCTGCTGATGGTGGCTTTCACAGCTTCCTGTGAGTGCAACTTGCCAGCACCTTGCCTGGTGCCTATGCCTCCCACCTCTTCTAGAGCTTCCAGAATGTTTTTTGGAGCTTCTCAGAGCCCTATGAAGCCTGTACATTGTCTGTCCCAGAAGTATGGAGGAGTAACTTTTAGAAGTGGACTTTTGACCACTATAGCATATGCTCCTGAATAACTGCTTTTCTCTCTTCCTCAAAAAAATCCTGAAACATCTTTCATACAATACCTCAAACAGCCAGGAAGGAGTCAGAAACCATTCTCTGGGAGCTGTAGTCAACTTCCTAACTCATCCTTGTGTTGGTTTTCCATCCTTATATGCTTCATCCTTCTTGTCTCTCATTCCTACTTGCTGGCTCACACACCCTGATAAATATCTTCACTCAAGCTTTTGTCTCAGGATCTGCTGACTCTGGTGGGGTGGGAAGGTCAGGCTAAGTTCAAGTCATTTTTGACTATTTTGTTTTTTAAAGAAAGGAAGTTATAATGTCTACAATATCTTCACATCCCCTCACTTCAATTTTCCAAATGCAAAAGAGTTCACTCTTGTCTTTGCTGTGTGAGTCTCCAATTACATGTATAAAACAGTTTATGGAGTCAACATCCTGTCACCATGACAAAACACCTGAGATAATTCACTTATAGGAAGATAAGGTGTATGTTGACTCATGGTCTCAATGCATGATCTGATGGACACGTTGCTTTTAGGCATTTGGCGAGGCAGCACACACATGGCAGGAGATGCCACAAAGAAAAACACTATTCACTTAATGGGAAGAAAACAGAGAAAGAGAATAAGTCTGGGGTCCCACAATATCCTTCAAGGGCATGTCACCTGTGCCTCTTAAAAGTTCTACCATCTCTCAAAAGCACCACACTAGGAATTAAAGCCTTAACACATTCAATCATTAAATATCCAGGCTGCATCATGTGGTTAAATGTCCCTTTGCTTTGGATCTGGTGGATCCTAAAGTGGCCAGTCATGATGTCCACTCCAATCCCAGTGGGACCCTAATGGAGTTTGCAGTTTGGGTCAGGTCAGAAACTTTGGCCCTGGACTTTTGGTCTACTAACTTTAACCTTGCCCTATTTTATTTTTCCAAGTCAGACTTTTAACTTCTTCCAAAGTTTTTGTTTGTTCTTTTATCCTCCTCTGTTTATAGATTTTAAGTGTACAAATAAGCAAAGATTGGTGTAAGGCCTTTAAACATTTTAATAACACAGGTCTGGGTGTGTGGCTCAGCAGTAGAACACTTGCCTAGCACATGTGAGGCTCTGGGTTTGATCCTTAGCACCACATAAAAATAAATAAATAAAAGAAAGGTGTTGCATGCAAATACGAGTAAAAATAAATATTAAAAATAGTTTAAAAAACTAGGGGCTGGGGATGTGGCTCAAGTGGTAGCGTGCTCGCCTGGCATGCGTGCGGCCAGGGTTCGATTCTCAGCACCACATAAAAATAAAAAAGATGTTGTGTCCACCTAAAACTAAAAAATAAACATAAAAAATAGTTAAAAAAACTTAATAATACATAAGTGGGTAGGTCTTATTTTTTTTCCAAACATATAGCCCAAATGACCCAAAGTCACATTTTAGGCTTTTACCATGTAACAAAGCTTTAAAAGTTATTAGAAAATTATAATTTTTTAAGCAGTATAAAATCTTTTTATTTTCATTTACAGACTATTTATTGAATTTATTTAAGAACTAGAAATTCTTTGACTTTATATCTGCTTGTGAATTTTCTTGACATTAAAGGGGTAGGCAAGAGATGGTGAAGATAAAAATTAAAACAAAAAATATAGACTGCCTGTATCTACAGTTTGCAGACTGATAACTTTGTATTTCTCTCTCTCTCTCTCTCTCTCTCTCTCTCTCTCTCTCTCTGTCTTCATCTAAAATATAAGAAGGTTAATTTTTATTGTGTGCAAGTACAAATAAGTAACAACAAATCCCTTCATTATGTACAATGATAACATCCAATAAAAATGCGAAAGGAAAAGAAAAGATGGTTGGTTTTAATTTGTGTCTACAATGAGCCACATTGTCAGGATTTGGAATTTGTGGGGAACACATGGATCTTTAAAGGATAATTATGTATGCACTTTTAAAAATAGTGACATTGAAAATCTAGTAATAGAGCTAAGTCCAAAATAATAGCTACAGAATTCCAACTTGAGTTAAACTGGTAATTAATATGGTGGCAAAACTGGCACAGACCCATGGGGTTGATAATGGAAAAGTCCTGAGAGCAGGTGAAAGGAAGAGCATCATGTGGCAAAATAAACTTTTTCTCTCTACAATTATCTCAAGTATTTTTTTAGAGTAACAGGAAGCTGACTAACACACCCCCACATACTGTTTCATACACATAACTAGATGGAGACACACAGACACTTAAGATAAGGGTAAACACTATTGCATTTGAAGAACTAATTGAAATGAGGGGTTTTGAATATAGCTTAGAAAAATAAAAACATATTCTGGAGCCTGATTCCAAACTGAGACACATATACAGTACATATTGTTCAGATGGCAGTTTGGGATAGTAGCATATCCTTGTTATATTTATAAGACAGCATCCAATGCACAGCCTATGGGTGCAGAGCAAATAAAAATTAACATTTCATGGACAAGGAAATAAAATTTGGGAAAACAATGAATTCAAACTTAGCAGGAAAAAAACAAAAAAATATCCTGGGAGTGCTTCTCAAATATCAAGTTGTGCATATACTGAGCACAAAGAAAATTCTAAATTTCCAACACTATATCCTTGAATGAGAATGTCCCTGGCTAAGTAAAAGGGGCAGAGTATTCATCAGTAAAGAATAAATCACAGTGCCTGGCACATAGTAAACTTGGTAGCTAATAAAATCATTTCATGTTATGCAATCATTAAGTAACCTATGGGCTTGATGCCACAGAGACATTAAGCAAAGCTGAAAAAAGTGACTCTCACTGCCCACCACATGCTCTATGCTAAGCCACATGATTCCTCCTTCTTTCTGCTTCTTTTCTACCATGTTTACAATCACCATACTTCAGACCTTTAAAATAGTGAACTTCTGGGCTCCATTTGTCTACATGTTAGGCTAAAAATTCACTAACTACCATAGGAAATATAGAATGAAGCTGCATGGTAAATATAAGACATTCAGGGAAAATAAATTCCCCAAAGAGCCAAAGTCCGCTTGGTACATTCAGGACTAGAACTTTTCAGGTAAAAGGAAAATTCACTTATGAGTCTTAAAAAAGGGAACCTGCATTGATTAAGCATTTTGTTCTAAGAGGATGCTCGTGAATGCTCAGAGATGCTCTCTTGAACATCCTTACTTGGCTGACTCCAGGAATAGCCAACCTTCTGCAGGCATTCCAGGCTTACAGTGTATTATTTGATGCAATGTGAAATTACGACTGGCATCAAAGGTCTGGGAATGAAGACACCTACTCTTGGAAAGCCCAAGGGAGAACAGAGCACAACAATCGGGTCTGAGGGTGTATAAATAAAATGTGTATTTGGTGTTGAAAGGCATGAGATCAAGGGGTTCCTTTCTAAGAAAGCACTGCAGGGCAGCCACCGCTGATACCCATAGAATCCTATGTCACTGTAACCCAAGGGGGCCAGTGCTGGAATAAGTGTTGACAGGGCCAAAATTCCTCCCAAACTAACCAATGTTTGGCCTCTGAAAAAATCAATGCCAGGTCCAGACTCTGGAAATGATTAAATAATCACCATGAGAACAAATACCATCTATGGAGTGCTTGCTTTGTATTGGACACTGAGCTTTGATGTTCAAATGCATAACCTGTATGAAGCCAAGCTGCCTCATGGTCCAGTCCTGACATGGAAATGCAGTCAGAGAAACAAAAGCCTGGCAACCAAATAGCAACTGAAAATAATTTTAATCCTCGTTTTGCTCTATCTTGAGAGCACATGATTATGTGCTGTTAAACTTTTTCAAGATCTTTTTTTTTATATATGTATATATTTAGTCTGTCTCTCTTACTACAAAATAAGCTCCTCACTCCAAATTTCAAATTCTGTCTTTAAAATAGGATAGAAATTCTTCCCTCTTTCCCCTTTACTGTCTTCCTTCTCTCTCTGTTGTTCTTTTCTCTTCCATCAGAACTCCTCTACCCTTTGCAGTGTAGATTCTCCCAGCCTGGGATTCTCCATGCTTCCCTCTCACAACAATGCAAACTTTATCAGGATACTTCTCAGAGAACAATCAGGAAAAAAAAAAAACAGGAAGTGAACAATCAAATGGTGTAGACAGGAAGAGGACATGCATACAGATGTTCAATCATATGCAAACATCTTTCCATTACTTCATATATCTTCACAATGACCCTGAGAGAGATATAATTCCATTAAACATGTGAAAAGATATGGTAAAGAGGAATAATTGGGATACAACTCCAAGTTGCCATGACTTCAAATCCCACATTACTATTACTATCTGACATAGACTTTAAAAAGAAGCTGCATTCTAAGATAGTTAGGGTTTCTCTCTAGGACTCTGTTTTACTCTTCCTAGATTTAAAAAGCAATGACAACTTTGTGTTCAATCAGAGACATAAAAAATTATGCTATATTTGTGTATTATTAATTGAAATGTATTCTGCTGTCATGTATAACTAATTAGAATAAATAATATTAAAAAAATAATTTAAAAAAGCAATGACAAAACTATCATAGGGGAGACAAGTGTTTATAAACTGTCCTTTTGTAAGATAGACTTCTACAATTGCTGTACCTGCTACAGCTGGTAATCCATTTCCTCCAATTAACTGAGCAACAAATAGAGTAAGTTGGCGAGAAGATTATTGTAGTTTAGATATGAGGAATCCCCTGAAAGCTGGTGATTGAGAGTTATAACTTAACCCATGGATTAATTCACTTTATACATTAATGATTTGAAAGAATTACTATACTGGGTGGTAAGTATGGGTATGGCTAGGAATGGCAAACCCCTCAGGCATGCCTTTGGAGTTTAAATTGTCATTGGGGCCTTTCTCTCTCTCCTTCTCTGCTTCCTGGCTAGCATGACTTGAGCAGCTTTCTTGTGTCACACCCTTCCACTATGATGAATGGCCTTACCTCCAGCCTAGAGGAATGGAGTGAGGGAACCATAGACTGAACTTCTGAAACCATAAACTTTTCTTCCTCACAGTTGTTCTTGTCAGGTATTTTGGTCACAAAAAGTTGACTAACACAGAGATTATTTCTATATACCATTTGCTTGTGAAAATCAAACATTCAGTATAACAGGAGACCCTCTATTCCAGGACCATGAAAAGTCTACAGGTAACTGAGGTTCTTTGTGATAACTTGGTTATCACAATAAAATTAATATAGTAATAAATTATTTAGAATATTGGGAGAGTCATACTACTATATTTTATAAAATACAGAAATCAGTGAGGGGACTCATAAGCCCTTATGAATCATATACTTGGGAAGAAATGGAAGAAAATAAGCCATATAAAGGAAAATCATTAGTAAGTTTTTGAAATCCTCAAGAGTTTTTATAATTTACCAAGAAATTGGTTGGAGCATTTTGGTAATTTTGTTTGTTTGTCATGCTGGGAATTGAATCCAGGGCCTTGTGCATGCTAAAACATACTCAACCACTAAACTATAATTCCAGTCCTGGAACATTTTGTTCTTCTATAAGAAATAATTTACAGATTGGAAAGCAGAAATTAAAAAGTAACTACATGTGGGAAGCGAAATATTAGTAGGCTTCTTTGGCATCAAGGCTGAAACTGCTCATATTTAATGATTAATAATGATGAGGAAAAGTGAAACCTCCAGGTTTACAGGTAACACTAAGTACTTAAGAACAATGAGGATTACCATGGTGGAGGTGGGCAGAAATAAGAAGTAAAAGATGTGTAAGGATGATTAAAGCAGAGGATGAACTACATGAGATACATATTTAGAAGAAATAGTCTAAAATTAACATAATTATATCAGCTTTAAAAACTTTAGAGCAAGGTGAGGTATAAACCAATAGATTGATGAAAATACTACAATATAGTACATGAGTTAAAAGCTACAAGCTAGGAAAGAGTCTTAAGTGTAAGTTGCTATACAAAGATACCTGTCATGTGAAAGGGTGACCAAGAAGAACTTCATATTCTCTTTTTCCATCCCAGTATCATTGCCTCTTCTTGAAGAGAATGAGAAAAAGAGAATGTGAGTGTGTAAGTGTTTTTATTTCTGTATGTGCATATTGTGTGTGTGTGTGTATTTGCAAAACAACCTTATTCCCATAGAAACATAAGGCTGTTTCTTTCTGTTGAATACTGTTCAAATTTTGTTCCCTTTTGTTTCTTTGGGTTTTTACGTATTATTGTTGACTTTTTACAATTTAGAAAATTACTTCGGATTCAGTATAAATGAAAAATTATAGACAATTAATTAAGTGCCCAAGACAGGATGCAAGGACAACGGGAAATTGCTATTGGCTTTACAGGAAGTGACAATGACAATAGATATGAATGACTTTCAAAAATATGTAGGCAGTTGGATCACAAGGATATGGTAATTCATGGGAAGCAGTAGAAGAGTGTAGAAGTGAAGGTGAGGTAGGATTTTTGTTTATACACCTAAGTGATGATATCTATTGATATTGATATAGAAAAATAATGAGAGGAACCCATGTTTAGATAGAAAAAGTTAAATTTCATTTGGAGTATATTAAGTTTGAGATGGATGTTATACTTCCAAGTGGAGATGTCTAAGGAGCATTAGATATAAAGTATGTCATTTGAGAGAAAGTTCTGAGGTAAAAGATAAATTTAGAGATGGTTTCATGAATTTAGGTAGTAAAAGCAATCATATAGGAGAGAGAAAAAAACAGAAGAGGAATTGTTCTGAGTAACTTTAACAAATTATATATGAGAGGAAGAGGGAGAGACATTGTTGTAGGTTGAGAAGAAGAGAAAGGTGGGTAGGAAGAAACCAGGAGAGTAGTGTGTAAGATGCTAGTGGGCGGGCTGGGGATCTAGATGGGTGGTAACACACATGCTCAACATGTGTGAAGCCCTAAGTTTGAGTATGGCAGTGAGGAAAAAAAATTAAAAGCCAATGACAAAGTATATTACAAAAAGGAGAAAGTAGGGCTGGGGAGGTGGATCAAGCGATAGCACGCCCGCCTGGCATGCATGCGGCCCAGGTTCGATCCTCAGCACCACATACAAAACAAAGATGTTGTGTCCACCGAAAAATAAAAAATAAATATTAAAAAAATTCTCTCTCTCTCTCTCTCTCTCTCTCTCTCTCTCTCTCTCTCTCTTTAAAAAAAGGAGAAAGTAGTCAATGATACCGAATGTTGTTAAGGAACCAAATAAGATAAAAACTAAAAAGATATCCATTCCTTTTAACAACATGGAAGTTACTGATGATCTCCCAAAAGCAACATTTCAATGGAAAACTAAAGGCTGAAGCCAAACTATAGTGAGTTTAATGGAATTTTAGATTGGAGATAGTAAATCCAGGCAACTCTTAAAAGAAGTTTGACATGAAACAAATGGGGGTAAAAATGGTGTCATTTTTTTTTTATTGTGAAAAATTACATTTATTTAAATGACAATGGAAAAAAAACTTATTAGGAAGGAAGAGGTTAAAGGTAAAGTAAGAAGAAAGGGAATGCTTGGTACTAAAATGTTCCAAGGAGATAGAGACTGGATGGAAAATACAGGTGTAATAGCAGCCTTGTATAGGAGATAGACATCTGTTATAGCTGAAACAAAGGAGAAAATAAAGATGTGTTAAGGTTTTTGTAGAGTGGCAGTTTTAGTTAGAGTAGTTCCTGTCGGGAGGTTTCCATCAAGTTTGAGAAGGTGTCCTTAAAGCTCATATCCTGAGAACAGGGGTTGGATGGAAGTATAAGAGACTAGAGTAAACAAAGAAGATTTAAAATAGAGATTGAAAAGAGTGAGAAAGTTACCTAATTAGAGAGAGACATATTTAGATTGCTGGGCAACAACACTTGCAGTTGCTGTTGAATTTATAGTAGATCCATTTGCCTGTTGTTTGAATATTGCCTTCGATAGGTCTCAGTTATTGGAGGAGACATGAGGAAGGCCAACTGGGATTTATGTATCATTAAATGGATGGATGTCCTATGAAGGTTTAAAAACTGGTAAGGGAATTAATGCAGAGATGGACTATGGAATCTGAGCTGTTAATGGATGAAACAAAGACTGTTACAGTAAAAGCAGAAATGGGCCAAAGTTCATGGTTATGATGAGAACAAACAATAATTTTTAAATAATGGAATCATAAGGGAAGGCACAGTGGTCAGAGAGTTTGGAAGTGGACTGTTGGATATGATGGAAAGTAAGGACTGGTGTGTGACCCTGGAGTAAGAGAGGTGGTAAAGATCAGTGATATTTAGGAAGTTAGGGAACAGAGAAGCCAGACGTCCTTTAATGCCCTAATTTGATCAGGATATTCTCATATAAAATCTTCTAAATGTTTTACATTTTTCCTTTCTTATTGAATCCATTTTGTTCCAGAGGTCAAATACCTATGAAAAGTTAAATTAAGCAACAAATCAACCAGTTATGTTAACTTTGAAATAATACATAAATATTTATTGAGTTTGAAGAATTAAAAACTTGGAACTTAATGGATTAATTCATTAATCCATCTGGAGTTGATATTTATGTATAAAGTGAGACTAAAGTTTTATTTTATTCTATTAGTATAATCAATATTTCTTGGGTTATTTATTAAATAGATACTATGTCCTTAAGTAGCTCTTGAATTTCTTCCTTCCTCATTATCCTTATCCTTTATTAAATTCTTATCACATTTAGCAAGGTAATGCATTACCTTTCAGTATCTTAACTCTATAATTCATAATCTATAAGTTTCTATAAAAGTTCTTTTTCTAGAATATAAATATGACCATATCACTCTCCTGATTAAAGTACTTAAATCATTTCCTTTTATTATTAAATAATAAAAGCCAAATTCCTACACATGGCATATTTAAGACACTTTACAATATTTCTCTTTATTACATTTCTTTACTTTATATGTAGTTTGCATTTTCTGGTATCAGCCATTTGTGTACTCAACTACTACTATATAGAAAATATATTATCCGTATTAATCTTTTTATATTTGATCAGAACTATTAATAAGAATCATAGTTGCTAGATTTTAAAATTGTAATTGGCATTTACTTGGCATCTACTATGTGCTCTTGGTACCATATGATCTTAAAGTTTAAGCATTTATAATCTCAGGGACAAAAAGCATTAACTCAAATATTTGTTATAAAGGGAATGGGGTGGGCATCAGAGTAAACTCCTAAGAGAATTCTGAGAAAGAAGAAATGGCATTTTTGTTGGATGGAGTAAATCTGTGATGGCTTTGTGGAAATGTTGACTGATTCCATTTTCAAAGATGGATACAATTAACAAAGAGAAGAGTTGGGTGACCACTTTACAGAGAGGGATGGCATAAAAAAATGCAAGTTAAATGGGAAAGTATGACCTTGCAGTGCAGGATGGAGCAGGACAAAGATGAATGGCTGAAAAAGCAAACTGAGGCTTAAGTATACAAATTATCCAAGGAGTTTGTTTGTTTGTTTATTTATTTATTTATTTATTTATTTATTTATTTATTTATTTATTTTAGTGTTCCTTTTCTGTTAAGCCCATCTAACAGTCCTGTCATAATATGACAGGTTATTAAATCAGGCTCTAGATTTTTGGCTTTGGAAGTCAATGACAGTCCATAAAAAGGGATTGATATAATTAGACAATTACATAATTAGATGGACTGGAATTCAGAAAGATTAAGTATAAGAGGATGCAGTAAGAGTCTAGGGGTGGTATGATTGGTTAACTTGGGAGGTGGAAAAACCAGGAAGAATGCCAGAGAAGTTTCAGAAGCAGAACCCATTCTAGTAATTCCCAAAGAAATGATCTAGCTCAGCTCCAAAAAAATTAAAAGGTAAGAATTCCATGATGAATTCTACATCTGATTAAAGCATCATGTTAGATTTGCATTTGCCTATATGGAATTTCTTATGTTCTTTCTGGTGGCTTTTAAAAATACTTACTGTTTAAAATTATTTTTATGAATTAATGTTATGACTTTACATTAATGGTTTTATTCTTGTTTCTCTTCTTTTCCTCCTTTGTTACCTATGACAGCTGCTACTGAATATGGTTGGATTCCCTGATCAGGAACTCCAGGAAACTGCAGCAAGTTGTATATACAACATCTGCAGGTTGGCTCTTGCTACAGAAAAGGCAAAGTATACTTGAAATTTGCAGTGCTTCTTGCCATGACAAGTGACCAAGTTTTATATAACTCAGGACATGTCATTTCCATGGCCAGGAGGCCTAAATTGGGAAACACTGATGAGCAAAATCTTGGAAACAGTCTAAAAGAAAACATACATATTAGAAATTTGAATGATACTTGCATGGGTATTTTTTGTTCTTTTTAATGTTTTAGGTATATGCCATATAATGAAATGTAAAGCCAACAAATTTATTATGATTTTCCAAGAACTTGGAATATGTGTGAATAGTATATATGTAAACAGTCTATTTACATATAGAGAGACAGACATACATTTCAATGATGCTTTTGTATTTGTGGAGATTTTAATAAAGATTATAGCTTTCCCAGTGTGAAGTTTCATAGTCATTCATGAGTGTCTTTAGCGTTCCCTTTCTGTTAAGCCTATATAACAGTGCTGTCTTAATAGCTTTGTCTGTTTGATCACTTGCAACCCAAGGGGGAGTTCTGAGGAAATGTGCTGATTTCACAAACAGTTATTAAATGGAATTTAGAGATAAGCAGCTGTACTTAGAGAGATCATCCTGAAGTCATCCCAGATTTCTCCTGAATACTATCAAACATCTGAGAAGATAATGTATAACTTTTATCATATCAGATAATTCAAATTACAAGAACATAAGCAATAAGTTCATCTTTATTCTTCAATTTACAGCATAAACAATTATGTTTTATTTCTTTTACAGGGTTTCACCAACTCTTTTATTGAAAGAAATTAATTTATGCTGATGGGAAGATAATATTATTACACATAAGATTGCTTTGCATTTCTGAACTTGTTTTCAGCACACAAAGTACTTTTCAAAAAGTGGCTAAAAAGGATTAATAGCATTTTATCAGGTTAAGAAACATTAGAATCCACTTAAAAATATTGCGTATGTAACCTCAGTGTGCTGAAGTGTTTGGGAACTGGCTGTCCTGAGCACCTAATAGCTAGAAAAATAGCTTTGTATGCATCAGCTCTGCAAGGTGACAATATTATTTAATGCTTTAAAGGGCAGGCAAGGCAGTTTTATAGAAAAATATTAGGTACTGTATATGTTTGTCATAATTTGGAGAAGATCATAAAATTAATTGAATTAAATGTAAATAATTTGTAAAAATTGAAAAGCCTGTACAGGATGAAAATATATCAGTGATAGATGCTCCAATAAAAAGATAAAGCACTTCTGAGAATATTAAGGTTTCATAAAACAACCATTCATCTCCATTGCTTTTTAAAGGAGGGTTGGAAAGAAGATAATATGAACAAGGAAATGGTATTAACACTAAGAATAAAATTTTAAATATAAAGTGAATCTATTTTCTTCTAACAATAAATATTTCTGTTAAAGGCACCATTTAGCTTTGTTTTATAACCTTAAAAGTTTATCTTGAAACCATGGATTATGATAGCTACAAGAAATAAATTAACATGCTATGATTATATTATTATTAAAGGAAGCTTCTATCATTGACTTCAGAGTTTAAAATACACTTAAATTACTAGTTCCCGAAAATGAAAAGAAACAGCAGGAAAAACACAGAAAACAAGAAAAACAACTATGTGGACCTTGTAGGGGAAGCATTGATATTTTTTACAGTGTTCTAAATAGAAGAAAACTTGGGGTTCATTTTTTTTATGGTTAGTAAATGCATATAATAAAGGCCACAGTGCTATTTTAAAAGAAACTAACCATTTGGAAGCAGAAAATTAACATGATGATTATTTTGTCTTTCGAAGAAAGAATTAAAAAAAAAAATCTTAAACACCAAAAAGTAGAGTGAAAAAAATGAGAAGTTTAATTTAAAGATCATCTGTGGCTTATTTTTGTGAAATGGCATAATGGAAAACTCTGATTTTACTAGAAAATACCAAAGCCAGTGAAAGCACCCATAGCTTTCCGAGAATACAAATATGGATGATCACACCATTGTTGAGCCACTACATGCTGTGAAAGTATTCACTATTTTTTCATTTGTTTTGGGGTAAAGGTTTTCTTTATATTTATTTTGTCCTATTTAAGGCCAAGGACCATAATTCTTTATAAGTTTTCAGGGACAAGTCTCTTTTATATGCTTCATTTTCCCCTTCGGGGGAAAAAAAAAATATATATATATATATATATATATATATATATATATATATATAAAATTTTGGTAATATATGGCTATTTCAGTTTGAAAGAAGGAAGGATTTTAAGGTGGAAGGAATTTTAAATAGGCCTTCCAATAGAGTTGTGGTGTTTTCTTTTAGAAATCCTTGCCATGATCCTTGTGCTATTCACAGTCAGCCACGTGTTTGCTTCTATCAGGATGTCTTGCACTGAAAAACAACAAACATTTGTTTGTTTTGAAAACTTTTTCTAGCTCTTTAAAGTGAATGGAAAGTTTGTTTTGTTAAGGTGTGGCATTGTAGATCCTGTTATTTTGAACTTTGATTTTACATCTCTAGTGTCTTCACATGGAACTGATTCCATGTGATTCAAAATATTTGGAAAACTGCTTTCCATGTAGGAACATAAGAATCTCATTTGTTGATACACAGACAACCAAGAATGGTGACTAAATACTTTCATTTTCCTCTACATAATGGGATTAGGTTTACAAGGTAAAACTTCCCAGTGTAATTAATTTAAGATGTTTAATTTCATTTCATTAAGATTTGGGAATGGAATAGACTATGCCCATTCCTGTGATTCAGTGTAAACATTAAGAAAACTCACTTATTTAAAAGTCTCACTACTTTAAATGCATTATATACCCAAATAAACAATGATCCACATGTTCTTACATGTAAAATGTGAAAATATCCCTCCTAAATGAGAATAGAATAGAAAGGGAACCAAATTTTATATGATACTGTTATAATTAAAGCATCTTCCCAGGGTTTCATACACTTACTTCCAGATTACTCACATATAATCGAATCAAGCCTTTATTGAAGCACACTAGTGGTGGCTGACCAGAACATAAAGCTATTCCCCTGATCAGACCTGAACAATTGCAAGGGCACTGCTTGTAAGCCTGAAAATCGCAAAAGGGATGTTAGGGGTCTAGCCAATGCAAGCAAGCCAGGTTACAGAAGTGGGAGAGTGCAGTCAAGTGGAGGGAAGCCTAACCAATCACAATTAGTCCAATCACCCCAGTTTCAGGAACAGAGCCCCGTTACCTTTAACAGAAACAATACCCCATTAGGTAGTTTCGTGTTCTTAAACTTTTCTATAATAAATGGAAAAAGAACATTTTGCCCTGGTCATGACCATTCTACTTGTCATGGTTGTTTTACAGGATGAAATGTAGTTTAATAATATATTCTGAAATGCTCTCTGCCATTAACTCTTATTACACAGCATGTTTTCATAAAACAAAATGGAGTCACATTTGCTTCTACTATCACAATACTACTCTAAGCAAGCACAGTGTTAGCTACTTTTTGATATTACTTTAAAATGCAGGAGAGCTGATTAAATAGATACCTTCATATCTTACTAGAGAAGAATCATTCTGCAAGGACAATTTGGTAGTGCAAACCAAAAGTTTTATAACTTTGTGTGCTTTGGGGATTATGTTCAGAAAGTTATCTGTAATGGAGTTCCCTACTTCCCTGGTGGTCTTCAATGTCCGCTAAAGGCCACATGTGTAGAAGTGTGGTCCCCAGCTTGGCATTATTAGGAAGTGTTGGAAAGTTTAAGTGTGGGGGCAGGAAGTCAAGAATGATCTTTGGGTCACTAGAAGTGTCCTTAAAGGGAATTATGAGACTATGATCTTTTCCTTCTCTTTAACTTCCTAGCCATGAAGTGAGTGTTTTGTTCTGGCAGGTGGCCTTCCATAATGTACTGCCTTGCCACAGGTCCAAAGCAATGTGACCAACTGATTATGCACTGAAAATTCCAAAACTGTGAGCCAAAGTTAATATTTTAGCCAGTCCCCCCAAACCAAAGACTGAATGTTCTCTGATATGTTGATGTTAACACACAATATGGTAGGGGGATGGAAGAGTAGAAGATCATTAAATTAGACAAAGGAGAAGGAAGAGAAAGGAAGGGGATGGAAATAGATAATAAGACAATAGAATGAATCTGACATAATTTTCCTTTCCTATGTTCATGTATGAATACACCACCAGTGTAACTTACTACATCATGTTCAAGCACAAGAATGGGATCCTAATTAGGATGTTATACTCCATGTATATATAATATGTCAAACAACACTGTACTGTCATGTATATCTAAAAAGAACAAAGAAAAACAAAGAAAAAACCTTTTATTTTGTAGTTTTATTATCTCATTTTTAGAGTAATAAAAGCTGACACATGCATATAATTTTTATAACAGTAGAAATGATAAGAAAACTTAGGTTAATTTAATTATGGTTCAACCACATAATGAAAACATGCTGTGTAATAAGAGTTAATGGCAGAGAGCATTTCAGAATATATTATTAAACTACAAAACAAGTTCCAAAGCAGTCTATGTAATGTGGGTGCATTTTTAAAATACATGTATTTAGCAAGGTAGTCATAATGAGAGAGATGATGTTTTTGCTGATATTTTCTACAACACTCTCAATTAATTTTTATATATGTTTTTCCATTTAGAAACATCTAAGACAGACATTCTTCCTAACACTAGCTTTAAAAGAGAGAGTATCAGTTTACAAATGGGCTGTACAACATATACATGAAATAAATGAGATTTTTTAAATATGAGAAAAGTAACTTCAACATCTAAAATACCAAATGGATGTTGGTAATCTATAATATATGCATTTGAAATAGTTTTAAATTACAAATAATGGTATAAATTACAAATAATGGTATAGTATTATTGAGACATCCCTAAGAAGAGCTTGTGTAAATTCTGAGCATTTCCTTATTTGGCTTTTGTCAGTTAAGCAGCTTAATTCTATTCTAAAAGCATAGAAATCACATGAATAAAATAACTCAAAGGATCATTGATAGATTGCTTCATAGAGTAGTGTTGTTTTGAGAAGAATAATTCATACCCCTTAATTATTTAATTCATTGTGTATTATTAAGGCTCTTTATACATTTTTTTTCAGTAAATCTACTAGGTGTACACTCTCAACCGAAGTAAAAATTTAATAGAATCTCACAGTAGTTAGTAATCCTTTAAAACATCATGCTTTTCTCCTCTGTGCTATTTTTATGCTTGAGTTGTTACATTAATTTTATTTCATTCCAATATTTGTTTTCTCCATTGTAATCTCTGTGACTTCAGTTTATATTCCTGTTTTCTCTGACAAATGGTTATTCCATTTTCTGGCTCTTTAACTCTTTTATGCTTCAATTTCTGTAATTGCAAGATGTAAAATTGATATATCAATATGTTTCTGATGTGCAATTGTCACAGCTGACTGCAAATCATGTAAAAGATGGGATCTTTATACTCCCAATCCATTATTTTTAAATTTTCAAGTAAAAGTGAATTATTCTTTATTTAAGACAAATGGAAGCTTTCATTTGCCATTTCATACTACCTTGATTTATTAGTTGATAAAATACATATTTAAAAATTCTACTCTAAGAGCAAAGAATCACATAAATTAATTACATAATTGACCTGTGATGTTCAGTGTTAGGATTTGTCATTACAGTTTAGATTTATGTCATAATTCATTTTTTATAATTAGAAAGATATATTAGTATGTATCAGTATTGTTTATATGAACTTCAATAACTGGTTGGATTACTCATGAAAGATAAATCTGTGCATGTGTGTTTACCAGGGATTGGGTGGAGGGAAATTTGGAAGTAGTTTAGTCTAGAAACTTCTATATATGTAGGGCATGAAGTAACGCAGGGCATGTTGCATCAGAAAAGAGGAAACTTAACTTGCTGGCTGCTACCCACTTCCCAGTCCTGGGGCCACATGTGGCTAAGAGAGGACCTAGCAATTAGCCAGAAGGCATTGCCATGGGTTGTGATGAAGAATGGGACCACCTCTAGGATAGGCTCAGAACCCTTTTGCCCTCATGGACATTACTGCCTATAGGATTGGTGTAGATGTAAATTCTCCCCACTCTGCTGACCTTTATCCTGATTGGCTTCTGTACATTATATTAGCTGTGTATGTTTTCTCATTAAATGAGATCCTGCTTTGACAGTTCTCCCTGGTGCATCTGATTGTCCTCCAGGGAGGGAGGGCTGGGTGTGGTCAGCCAGTGGACCTTTACCTTTCTTGGCCTGTCCTGGTCGGGGAGTGCTCCCCCAATGTCTCCCATAGGTCAGGAGGGAATAGGGGGCTAAAAAACCAACATGTGTATTTGAAACTTATAGCACAATTCAAACTAGCCACACTTCAAGTGCTTAGCACTTTTATGCATGGCCTGTGGGTATTGTTTTAGACAAATCTAAGTCTATCCACTGGGATAAATTAAGGGCTTTTTAAAATCAACACATTTGCTTCACTTTACATGATTTTTTTTTTCAAGTCATCACCCTTTTTCTCTCAGTGGCTTTTTTTCCTGTGGGCAAATCTCTCAGTCATGCTTTCTATTGGCATGACGGCTTTTAAAATTCAAATTTGTATGACTTTAAAGACAATTCATCTAGAATACGGTAATCATATTGAGGTATTTTTTTATTTAAAAATATTTTTAGTCATAGTAAATGCACATAACATGGAATTTACAACTTTAAGAATTTTTAAGTGTAAAATTCAATGGTATTAAGTATATTCACATTGTTGTTCGACCAATGCTATTATCCATCTCCAGAATTTTTTCATCACCCCAATCTGAAATCTCAATCCACTAATTAAACTACTTCCAATTTCCCCTCCTCCCAATCCCTGGTACCCACTATTCTACTCTCTGTCTCTATGAATTTGACTATTTCAGATGCTTATTGCAAATGGAATCACATTATTTATTCTTTTGTGTCTGGCATATTTAACTTAGCTCAATGTCTTTCAAGACTCATCAATGTTTAAGCAGAATTAATATTGTTAAAATGGCCATACTATTGAAACCAATATACAAATGAATTCAATCCCCATCAAAATACTAATGGCATTCTGCACAGAACTAGAAAAAAAAAAAGTCCTAAAATTTATTTGGAAGAAAAAAGATGGACAATAGCAAAAGCAATTCTAAGCCAAAAAAAAGCAATGTTGGAGACATCACAATACCTGATTTCATATTATACTACAGAACTACATTGTATTAACATGAAAACAGATACATAGACCAGAGGTTCAAAATAGATGATACAGAGACAAATCCACACATCCATAGTTGTCTGATACTTCACAAAGGTGCCAAAAACATATAGTGGATAAAATACATCCATTTTAACAAATGGTGCTGGGACAACTGGTTAGCCACATGTACAAGAATGAAACTAGACCCTTATCTCTAACCCTGCAAAGAATTAACTACAGATGGATCAAAGACCTAGGAACTAAACCAGAAACTATGTAACTCCTAGAACAAAATATAAAATCAGCACTCCTGCATTATAGGCCAAGGCAACAACTTTCTCAGTAGGACCCCTAAAGCTCAGGAAATACTGCCAAGACTTAATAAATGCAATGGCATCAAATTAAAAAGCTTATGCACAGAAAAGAAAACAATCAGAAATGTGAAAAGAGAATCTACAGACTGGAAGAAAATCTATGTTGGCTACTATCCTTACAGAGGATTAAAACCTAGAATATATAAAGAGATAAACAAATGCAAAATATCAATAGCCCATTTAATTAACAGGCAAACAAACAGATGCTTCTCAAAAAGAAGAAATGCATTTGGACATTGAAAAGAAAAACTCAACATTATCAGTAATTAGGGAAATACATATCAAAACTACACTAAGATTTTTGTCTCACACCAGTCAGAATGGCAGTCATCAAGAATATAAATAATAATAAATGCTGGACAGAATGCAGAGAAAAAGGAACGTTTTTCAGTTCGTGTGATTATAAATTATTATAACCATAATGGAATTCAATATGGAGGTTCCTCAAAGGCAAAGAATTAAAGTCATCAGACTACAGTGATACATTCACAACCATGTCTATAGCAGCACAATTCACAATTCACATGGGACCACCCTACATGTCCATCAGCCAATAAATGGATAAAGAAAATGTCACATACACACACACACACACACACACACACACACACAATGGAGTTTTATTGAACCAAAAAGAAAAATAAAATTATGATATTTGCAGGAAAATGGATGGAACTTGGGACCATTATGTTAAGCTAAATAAGCCAAACTCAGAAGGTCTGCAGTCATATGTTTTCTCTCATCTTTGGAAGCATGAAAAAAAAGGAAAAGAAGCAGGGGCTGGGGATCTCATAAAAATCAAGGAGAGATAAGTAGAGAACAGGGATCAGGAGGGAGCGGGGATTGCTAGGGAGTGATACTGGCCAAAATATATTGCTATGTTGAGTGCAATTAGATATGTAACAACAAATTCCATCATTATGCATAATTATATTGCACCAATAAAACATGAAATTAAAAAAGTTTCATCTATATTATAGTATGAGTCAAAATTTTCTTCTGTATTACAGATGAATAATATACAACTGTATGCCTATACCACATTTCATTTAACTGATCATCTGTTGAGGAATACATGAAGGCTGTTGCCAAATTGTGGCTATTGTGAATGATGCTGCCATAAATCAAGATATAAAAATATCAATTTGAGAATCTGCTTTCAGTTTTTTTGTGTGTATACCCAGCATTAGAATTGCCAAGATGGGAACAGCTATTTTTTAAACTTCAAGATTCAAATTTGTAGTAAGAATAAGTGATTTGTGGGGGCTCGGGTTATGGCTCAGCAGAAAAATGCTCGCCTAGCACATGAGAGGCAATGAGTTTGATCCTCAGCACCACATAAAAATAAATTAATTAATTAAATAAAGTTAAAAAAAAGAATAAGTGATTTGGGGCCATTCTTATCATCACGGTGAGTGAATTTGAGATGAATTCACAAAATGTGAATTCATAGAAGGTGCTATGCTTGAGGAATGAGCCTTCACCAGAATCTACTGGTATTTGAATCTACTGGCACCTTGAGTTTGGCTTCTGGAACTGTGAATAATAAATTTCTGTTGTTTATAAATGACCCAGGCTAAAGTTTTTATTATAGCAGCTGAATGGATTCAAATACCCCTCAAGCCAATCTAGTAAATTTTTAATTCCAAACAAGTCATGTTCTCACAGAGCATGATTCATTGAGAGCCAGTTAAGCATTTAAGAAGGTACAGTTGCAGTTTTTGCAACAATAGTAAGGTCTTAACAACTGGACCTATAAAAGTACCAAGATATCCTAGAAATGACCGGAACCCTCATAAGTTGTACTACATGAAGTCGAGATTGGAATAAAGGGCAAATTCTAGGTTTCCACAGCTCCTGTGTACAACCTGGCACTTTTAGAAAGAAAGAGAGACTATACGCCACTGAAAACTTTTTGCTGGAACTCTGGGAAGTATTTCTTTGAGGGTATGCTGCCATAAGCATTTGCTCAATTTCCACTGTAGCCATAACCCAAACTTACAAACAAACACATAAAGATGGTGAGACTGGTTCCTTGACTGCTTTCATGTGTGTGTATGTGATTCTGCTTGGTATTCTCCTAGTTTGTACACCTTCACTTGCAGAGAAGTTTGTGCCTCAACCAAACCTCCTCTTGCTTGATGGTTGGGCTCACACGGGGAAGTTCTCAGAGTTAGGATGGAGTTTTGCTTTGAAATATATTCCTTTTTTTTTCAAGATTTGATGGGTATCCCTAACCTTCAATTGGAAAGTGTAAAACATTAAGGGGTTACTTTAATTATTTTATCCTGTTTGAAGCAATAAAAAGCTGCTGACTCTGATTTAAAACAGAAGACAAGCTAACACATTTTTAATCTGTGAGATCAATTTATTTGGATTATTCTCTTAAACTGATTTAATTATGAGCTATAAGAAAAAAAAAAACAGAAGGTGTAAGGGAAAGGGCAGTCTTTCCTTCCCTGCCTAGGGGTATTGTGAATGTGCAAGACAGATGTTTGAGACAGAAGGGCTTAACTAAAACTTGCTCTCACTGTCCTAGGAGTTCTGAGGCATGTCTTCACGTCTTTCACATGGCCCATCAGTCAAAATTAACTTTTTCTGCACTGTGGTCATGTGAAGTTTTTATCTTTTGGATAAGATTTTTAATAATTTCCTCAAAAAGCAGGAAGTTTTTATTTATGCCCTGTAGGGAAAAGATTTATGTTTCAGAGAAGGAATGAGAATTCCTTATGAGGACTAGAAAAACTTGCATTAATTCTTAGTTGATCAGATTCAGTCCTGGATTCAGATCAGTAAAGATCTGCAGAATCAACATCATTGTCCATTTTCTCTTTCCTCAATGTACCTCATTCTAATTTCAGTCTACCTCTCTCTCTCATACTTCCTACTAATCTCCTTCAAATATATTCTACATGTACCCCAATCAAAAAACAAATTCATGTATGTTGACTCAGATGTGTAAAAATTTATGTAACTTCCTTTAATTTTTACACATTTTTTCACTGATGGGTGAAAACTTGACTTTCCCAATTAAAAGTGTCAAGCTTTTTGATTTAAAATAACTCCTTTAGATTAACTGGTTAGTCTTCTGAAGTCTTTCCCTTTTCTCAGGTGTCCCGTGCTCCCTTACTCTTTGGTTCCTCAGTCCCCGTGTGTAGAGCAGATCTGGAGGAGAATGTGGGCACCTCCAGGGAAATCCTGTTACCCTGCTTGGTAATCACTGGCCTTCATCCTCCCCATGGCTACAGGGAACATTGGTTCTCCTAGTCACAGGGCAGCCTATGGTGAAAAGGTGGGTGGGTCACTGCCCTGCAGTTAGTATAGGGGTTGCTGTTGCCGACACCATGATCATGGCTGGAGTTTTCCATATATCTTAGTTAAGAGACCTCCATCTTTCAGCCTCTCTTGAACTCCCAGCCCTTTCTAGTGACTGGGTTTTCTCAGCACTACTGGATCCTCGCAGGAGACTGGGAGCTGATGGCTGTTTTCCCTGTAATACAAAATCCTGCATGGGGACTCGTGAGTCTTCCCTGGGCTCCCTCAGCTTGGCAAGACATGGTGATTTGTAGAAATTTGACCTTCTCTGAGAAGCATAAGCTCCTCCAGGCTGCCTCTAACATTTTATTTCATCCAACTCCAAAGTAGGCCATGCTGTCACAGGCACCCTCTTTCCCTTCTCTTCTTGCACTCTTGGGCATTTCCTCCCCAAACAGTATTTTTTACTTTCATTCATGTGGCAGGAACTTTTTTCAATCATATTCTCCTTCATCGTCCTCTGAGGCCAATCCTCCAAATTTTGGTTCTTTATGTAACAACTCTGCTCTAAGAGGTCTGAGAAATACTTCTACTCTTGCTTGAAGTCCAATGTAGGGAACTGTTATTTATTTGCAGATATTATTTTGAAAAACTAGTTTGAAACTCCAAGCTGAGCAAGGACTTCTTTGTGTGTCCTTCTGTTTCCCTTTCCCTGCAAAACATTGTCTTTAGTCTCCTGGATTAAAAAGAGGGAAAGCTGCAGGATATTAAAATCAACCAACGAACCAACCATTCAAACAAAAGAAAACCCAACTCTGAAAATACTAAGAAGGAAAAATACATCAGATGGTATTTCAAAACATTGCATACTATAATCAGCCAAACTAAACTGTTTCTCTTCCCTTAACATGCTAGACTTTCTCTCCTGTATCCACATCTTGTCTGTGTTGCTCCTTTCACCTCAAGAAGTTCAGGGATTTAGTTTTAACTTCATACTTGCTTTGTCATTTTCTAGCTTTTTGCATTGATGTAGAGCTGAACTGGGATGCCACATATTTTCTTCAGCAGCCACCGTTCATTGAGAACCAAATGAAAATACAAAATATTCTGTATGGTAGAGAGAAACTTTGCATAATCTGATGTCAGATCCTAGTAACAGAAAGTTTCTGGTTTCTGCAGACAAACTTACCCACTAAGATTTTGATGAAATTGGCTTAAATCACATAGCGTGAACAATTCAAAATTTTTCCAGAATTTCCATGAATTCTTGAATGGAACATATTTTTCTGTTACCTCTATGCCCTAATTGTTGCTCTATCATCAAGATTTTTGACTCTTTGTCACCATACTTCTTGCAAATAGAGGCATTCCTCTTCCCTTCCTCCCTTTATCCACTTATGATTTCAGACATAACAAATCCCCTTTTTCTTTGATTTCTGAAAAATACCACTAGCCAAGTAAACATGAGTAGAAGACACTGACTGGATGGAAGAAAACTTTTTAGATGTAACTGTGTCTGTATTGGTTATCTTTTTTCTGTGTAACAAACCATTGCTAACAGCCATTGTTCAGTTCACAATTCTGCTGGTCAGCAGTGGGTGCCTGCAGAACTTTTCATCTATAGGTTGGATTTGTTTGGGGGGATGGGTTTCTACAGATGGAACAACTAGACCAACTTGATTTTGTTCCCTGCAGTCTATCCCTCCTGTAGACTAGCCTGAGCATGTAAAGGTAGGACTGGGTTCCAAGAAAACAACCAGAGCATACAAGGATTCTTGAAGCCTAAGAACAGCAAATGCACTGTCTTTTCTGCTGCATTCTGTTAGTCCAAGCAAGTCCCAAGATCTCCTCTTGGTAGCAAACTACTAAATTACAACACAAAGAGGTGTGCATATGGTGAGATTGAGGAGGGAGAGCAAATAGAACAGATCCTAGGACTCTCTTTCGATAACTAAAATAGTCCTAAAGTGTTTTTTATTCAAAATACATCTCTCTCCAATCAGAAGAATGTTATAGCCACCTTTTAAATTTCTAGGTCTTTTCTTCCCAAGAACAGATGGAATAATAGTGTGCAAGTGTATGAATGTGTATGTGTGTGGGGGGGGAGGGTTTGCAAAATATAAAAGTAATTGCTTTGTTTTCTGAGATTATGGTGATAATTAAAATTTTTATCTCAACACTTGTCATTATAGTGTCCTTGAGACAAACAAACGAAATAAGTACATATTTATTTCTTTATTTTTATTTACCCCATACTGAATTACTTGAGGACACATAACTTAATGGTCTAATCTTGTGTGGTTTCTAACAATCAGACAAGTTTCTAACTATCCTGATATTTGCTGAGAAAATTGGTCAAGCACAAACTATCAAATAGATTTGAAAGTACACTAGAGATAATTACTTGTTTTAAAATGCATAATAAGGCAAGCATCCTTTTAAATTTCTTTTTCAATAATGGTAAAGTGAATGTAAAAACTAAAAGAAGATTGATCAGTCTGTGAAAGTACTAACAATAATTTTAAAAACGCACAGCATTCCTTTCCTAAAGAAAAGGAAAGAGGCTGATGAGGACAAAATAATCAGTTCTGAGAAAGTAAATTTCAAAGTTTCAACAAGTTAGGGTACTGGCAAAAAAAAAATCCTGATATGAAGAAAGGAGTCCAGAAGAGCTGGATGCTCTTTAAGCAAACAATTTTGGCAGGTGAACAAACTATATGGAAAGTGCAGCACAGGGAATAGGGCACCAAATTGGCAAAGCAGAACAGTGCAAAGTTCTTAATTGCAAATTAGAGAACCACAAGAAGATGACTACACAGGTCACCAAGGATGAACAAAAAGAAGGGCTCCAAAGGTGTGGGGACCATATCAAAATGAGAAAGATAATATAGTGTGGGTTAGACATAAAAGACCTCAGGAAGCTAGTAATCCGATGTAGTAATAAAAACGAAATCATTACTCACATTTTGACTAAATAACCAGTCCTGGATTTAATTTATTTGTCTGCAGGACTGTTGCCTGGCTTTCCAGTCAGCTTCAACTAAGATACTTTCAGTTGTGAGCAGCAAAAATTATAATTCAAAATGGCTTTAATTTTTTTTGTAGTGCTAGGGAGCCAACTGGGGACTTCTACAAGCTAAGTGTGCACTCTGCCACTTACTTCACTCCAGCCTCTCAAAATGGCTTTTACAAAAATGGGGTCTTTTGGTTCATGTAAATGAAAAGTCCAAAGACAGACTGATCTTTAGGTAAAATTTGGTTAGGGTTTGAATTCTATTTTTTCTGGAACTGTTTCCTGTGTACAGGCATGCCTCATACTATTGTGTTTTACTTTAAATCTTTATAGCTATAGTATTTTTTGTAAGATGAAGGTTTGTGAAAACCCTGTGTTGAGCAAGCCTATAAGGGACCTTTTTCTAATGGTTATTAGAATTTTTAGCAATATGTATTTTCTAATTAAGGAATGAACATTGATTTTTAGATATAATGCTATTACATGCTTAATAAACTATCATAAATTTTATTTTTTATATTTGTCAAGGTTTTTATTGTAAATATTTTGCTCTAATATACAACACATATTTTGGACAAATGCTGTTTAACTTTCACTACAGGTATAAGATTTCAGGTGTTCAATGAATTTGAAATTTTTAAATAAAGGCTTGGAAACATTATTTAACATTTTAAGATTACTGAGCACTATGAATTCTCCAAAGTTTAATAATGTCTGAGCAATGGCTATGAGTTTTAAAACAATTTTTTTCCACTCATATTCTCTCCTACTAGTATGTTTCCTCAGGTGATGAGTAAGGGTGACCAACTGTTCCAGACATTTTCACATTGTCACAGTTTTTTCATTTGAATAATTTTTCTCTGCTGTAATTTCTCTTGTGTGGAATAAATTTTGACCCATCCTTGAAGGAAAGGTACAATGTTATCATTTGTAAAGCTTGTCTCCAATATGAATTCTCTAATGTCTAGTAAGGTTTGATGTATGATTAAAAGCTTTGCCACATTCTTTGCATTTATAAGCCTTCTCTCCAGTATGAATTCTATTGTGGTAAATAAGGCTAGTTTTTTTTATTTTTTTATTATTAAAAGCTTTGCCACATTCTTTGCATTGGTAGGGCTTCTCTCCACTATGACTTCTCTGGTGGGGAACAAGGCTTGATTTTTTGCTAAAAGCTTTGTCACATTCTGTACATTTGTATGTTGTCTCTCCGTATGAATCTTCTGGTGGGGAATAAGGTATGCTTTTTTAATAAAGTCTTTGCCAAATTCTTTACATATGTAGGGATTCTCACAAGTATAAATTTTGCTGTGGTAAGTAAGGTTGATTTGTTATCAAAAGCTTTGACACATTCTTTACATTTGTAGGGCTTCTCTCCAGTATGAATTCTGCTGTGGAGAATAAGGCTTCTTTTTCAATTGAAAGCTGTGCCACATACTTTGCATTGGTAGGAATTCTCTGCAGTATGGATTCTCTGGTGGTGAATAAGTCTTGATTTTTTTATTAAAAGCTTTGTCATATTCTGTACATTTGTATAGCTTCTCACCAGTATGAATTCTGCTGTGATAAATAAAGTATTTTTAAATGAAAGATTTGCCACATTCTGTACATTTGTAGGGATTCTCTCCAGTATGAATCCTCTGGTGGTAAATAAGGTATTTTTTTTTAATAAAAGCTTTGCCACATTCTTTACATTGGTAGGGCTTCTCTTCAGTATAAATTCTCTGATAGCAAATAAGGTGAGATTTTTCATTAAAAGCTTTGTCACATTCTTTAAATTTGTAGGGCTTCTCTTCAATATGAATTCAATGGTGGTGAATAAAGGCTGACTTTTGATAATATAATTTCTGATGTTCATTCTCACTTATAATTTTCCATATTTTTGTTATGAATAGTCAAGTTCATAATTTCCATATTTTCCATTTATCACTTTTTGACATATATGTTTTATGCCCTGCTCTTGTGAAAATTCTTGCATATAATGAGAAGCCATGGCCAGGAAGACCATATTTCTGTAGTTCTCTAATATTACATCTCTATGAAATTTTTTCTGAGCAGGGTGCAGGCATTCCCAGTGAAATTCTTCAGTGAAATCAATGGCCACATGTCTGAATGTCAACAGTTCCATTTCCTGGTGCTCAGGATCCAGGCCTGCTCCCTAAGGATCTTCAGAACCTGCACAGCAGAGCATCCTGGGACTCCAAAGCTTGAGAGTGAAACCGGGAGACAAATGGCAGAAATGGCGGACTCAGGGGAAAAGCATAACTTTTTTATGCATTAGAAAACAAAAAAAAAATGTATGTGACTTGCTTTATTGCGATATTCACTTCATTATGGTAGTCAGGAACTAAACCTGCAACATCTCTGAGGTATGCCTACTTTGGTTTTTTTCTCAGCTGTCTTCCCACAGGGTTGCAAAGTGACTGTAGCAATTTCAATTCTCAGACCTTCACACTACATCATTCAGAGGCAGCTTCCTTCCTCCAATCATAGGTGAACTATCTGATCTTCACACTGATTGAACTAACTCAGAGCATTCCCACATAGATGGGCTTAGGCCCAGAAGAAGCAGACAATTGGTAAGGAAATGATTTATGCTGATTCATTTGGGTCATAGAGAGACTGATATATGGGAGGTTCCGTCTTACCCAACACATGCAGCTGATGGTGGGGTAAATATACAGAACAGGAAGCCAGTAAAATGCCTGTCTTGGGTGGCTTGCGATATGGAGGAGTGGCAGAAATAAACTCCCCTTTGCAGGTCTCTTCTGCTTTGGGTGAATAATTACATAAGTAATGAAAAACAAAGTTATCATGTAGGTAACCATGACAAGTTATAAAAGCATTCTCAGAGAGTGAAATTTAGCCCAGATCTTTCCCACTTCTGCCTTAAAGAAAAGCCACAGTTCTATATTATTAAAACTGAGAATGGCTCCTATGAGGGCATCTACATTTTAACTTAACTGTGATCACAATATCTCACACTGGATCTTAAAAAGTGTCAAATATTCTTGTGCTTAACAGCTCACTTCATAGGAAATGTAAAAACACTTCAAAGCAAATTCAGTTTTTTGATAATAACTGCTGTCTGAATAAATACTAATTTCAATGAAATTTAATTGGGGAGAATAATTGTGGGGAATGTATTTTTATGCTCTTGAATAACAAAGTGGTTTTTGCTCTGTGTAGGATAATTTCAGTGTTTCATCTACAAATAGTATCTCTGATGTCTTTGCAATTTCTAGAAAAACTGTTTTATCTCTTAGAGTGAGATTTTAAACCTCATCTGCAAAATAAGAACAATTATATGTACTTCATAGGATGTCATAGGAATTAAAGGAAATAACATGAAAAGTAAGTACACATTGCTTGCCATGTCTAATATACCTTATTACAGTAGATAGGTAAGATTAATATAATATATAATTTCATTATTATTTCAGTGTATCTGTGTTTATTCAGTCTTCAGGTTAGACCTAGGAAGTTGGTATTTACTATACCATTTTACAGATGAGGTACAGAGAGATGATAAATAAGTCTTTGACTTTCTAAAGTAATAAAATGACATCTTTTTTTCTTTTTTTACTGAGTAAGATTCACACTTAAAAATAACTTTAGATTTGCTAAATCTCTTTTACTTTCCTTGAACTTTGTTCTAACCAAAGGTTAGAATTGAAACCTAGAAAATGCATGAATGAGGGGCCATCTCTGCTATTCATTCATGATCAAAAAAATATATAGGGATTTTATTTTCTAGACTCTTCTGCCTTGCAATCTCTTTCTTTTGCTATTTTTGGCTTATAGATTATATAATCTTGTGGTTAGGCTTAAATATCTACTCTCATGTTTATACTTAAATATCTCACATTTAGTAGGTACTTGTTAATACTTATTGATGGAATGAATGAATAAAGCATAACACTAACTTATAAGGAAAAAAAATAGCTAACAGGGAAGATAGAAACTAATTCTTATATCACCACTCTGGTCATGATATAAATAAGGGAACACAGAAGTTGGAGAAAGTTTGAGCTAGTTTTGGAAACAAGGAAAAGGTAACATTTACATGTGAACAATAAAACAGAATATTGTTAAATATAATGTGAATGGGAACTGACAAAAGAAGTCACAAAAGAGTTTTATCACGGAGAAAAAAGTCTTGAAAAAATTTCCAGGTAAATATCAATATTCCCATTTCAATTGCTTATAAACATTTCATTATTTGTATGGAAATCTATTTGATTTTTTATAAAATTTAAATTCCATAAATTTTTGCTTTTACCAAAAGAACAGTGAAAATCATTTTTCCCTTATTTTTAAAGGCAATTGTTGTGGAAGGAAGAGTTTAATTTTCAAAAATTGTAAGGAGAAATTCAAATAAAACTAAGTCTATGTGAAAAAAGGAAAAAGAAAAGAAAGAAAGCAAAAGAAATTGCAAAGAAGTTGAGAATAGCAAAATAAGGTGACAGAACAGTAAATGCATTAAATTAATATAGATAGATAAATACTTCTTAAAAGGTTAAAGAAATATCAACACAGCCCTCTGTGTTTGGGTCCATCTCAACTTCACTACTTATATATAAAGCAGTAAAAGAAAGTTGCACACAAACGTAAAAAAGACATGCAAAATAAATTAATGAATAGTTGTATAAAGAATCTTAATTCTTTCCTTCTCTCTGTTCTGATATCCCCAGGGTTGGTTTCATTTTTTTGGCTTGTAGCAAAATGGTTGCTGTAATTGCAAGTGTCATACCAGAAACAGCAATTTTCAGGGGAAAAGAGACCTTGACCCTTGATCTGAAGAAGGAGACTTTCCCAGAGGATCCTTATCTACCAGTACACTTCCTCTTGACCAGTACACTTCCTCTTCTACTCAATAAACAATAAACTGGGGACTAAACCCCTAGACCAATCACACTGTCACCTGAGACACTTTACTATGTAGAAAAGCGATGGCTATCCAGACAAAACTGAAGCTCTAGTAGAAGAAAGAGGGATAAATGGTTTCTAGTTAGGCAACAAATGATGATCACAACACCAATAAATGCCAGCCAAAGATAAGTTGATGTATCCTAAACAGACTTAAGAGTGAAAGCACAGTTATTTAGATGAAGAATTGCTTTACTTAGCCAGGCAGGGTGGCATATGCCTATAATCCCAGTGGCTAGGGAGGATGAGGAAGAAGGATTTCCAGATCAAAGTCAGCCTCACAATTTACCAAGACCCTGAGCAACTTTTAGTCTTGTCTCAAAATAAAAAATAAAAAAGGGCTAGGGATGAGGAAAAGTCCCTGGGTTCAATTCCTGGTACAAAAAAAATCAGAAAATATCTCCGCTTTACCTATTGACAAATTTATTATAATTGTTCTGATTCTGTATGCTAAAATGTATCTTTGAAATATATGAAGCAAAATTATAAGGGGATAATAGTGATATATAATTATAGATCAAAATGGAGATTTTTCAACATAACTTTCACAAAGACAGACTGAAGAGAACATTTAGTAAGAATTGTGAAATTATTGTGAATAACAGAACTTGATTATAATA
>NW_026005990.1:0-11448 GCF_001458135.2 Marmota marmota marmota | reverse complement strand
TATATATATAATATTTGCTCTTACATATGCAGTCCTGAAGACAAAAAAAGTAGTGAAAGCATATTTTCAAGTACACATTGAACAGTTCCAAAAGTTGATCACATACCACAAAGCTCATCTCAACAAAAGAACAGGGCAATAAAATTACAAATGCAATCAATAGCTAAAAATAGCCCAGAAATCAATACACTTAGAAATTTTAAAACCAACTTCTAAATAATTCATAGGTCAAGAAAGAAATCATATTGAAAATTACAAAACAGAACTAATTGTCCAAGTCTGCTCTGCATATTAAAATCTCTATTGGATTATTTGCAGGGAAAATTCATTTCCAGAAAACTGAAAGTAGTCATCTTTTTACAGCCAATTTTCATCCAAAATGCTGACATTGATAGAAAATTATAAGAAAACATTTCACTTCTTCCATATATATTGGGAAGACTACACATTGTTCTTTCATTCCTGGGGGTTTTTCATGAAGATTCAGCCAGAGACCATACGCTATACATTTTCTTTGCATTAAGCATTTTTGTAGCAATTTTTTTTACAAATAATCAGTTCAGTACTGTCAGCCTTCCCTCATCCCCATAAAGGAATATTTTCCTTATTCTAGTCAGATACCTCCTAGAAGAATCTCTTGTTCCTCTCTAACCAGTGCATGAAGAAATACAAATTGTTCCATGCATTGCCAACTTGTCCATTTCCTGGTGGACTCCATAACATCCCTGAAAACTCTGCATAGTGGTAACCTCCTGTAGCTGAAACATCCTCATGTGTAAATTTACAAATCTATGCAAAGGAGAGACGCTTGTTTAAAGCTGTGCAAATTTTTTCTTCTAGCAATAATTCAAAAAATTGCATGCTGAACCTAATTACAAGAAGGAACATGGAAGAAATTAACATTTCACTGTCTGCCACATAGAGATGGGGTTTTCAGAGAGCCTTTTACTTGACTTGTCTAATAGGAATGATAATAAATCCAAATAAGAAGGATGAATGCAGGGATGTCAGCTTCCAGGTAAATTTTATAAGTAATACATTGTTGTATCCAATACAATTAAGCTTCAGGTTTGAAGATGAAATAAAAACCTTCCATGACAAACAAAATTTAAAATAATTTGCAGCTAGAAAACCAGCGCTTCAAAACATCTTTGGCAAAAAAATTACATAAAGGGGAAATAAAAAATAACAAAGAAAACCAACAGTGGGAGGTAGTACAGTAAAGGAGAAACTAATCAAAGAGGAAAATCAAATCATGTTAAATAACAAAAATAAACAAATATGGCTGGAAATACAAACTACATTTCAACAGTAACCCTAAATGTTAATGGCTTAAAATCACCAATCAAAAGACACAGGCTAGTAGACTGGATTTAAAAAAAAAAGATCCAAAAATTTGCTGCCTACTGGAGACTCATCTGACAGGAAAAGACATACACAGACTGAAGGTGAAAGGTTGGGAAAAATCATAGCACTCACATGGACCTAGGAAGCAAGAAGGTGTGTCCTTACTCATATCAAATAAAATAGACTTCAAGCCAAAGTTAATCAAAAGGGATATAGAAGGACACTACATACTGCTCAAGGGAACCATACACCAACAAGACATAACAATCATTAATATATATGCCCCAAACAATGGTGCAGCTATATTCGTCAAACAAACTCTTCTCAAGTTCAAGTGTTAAGTAGACCACAACACAATAATCGTGGGTGATTTTAACACATCTCTCTCACCACTGGACAGATCTTCCAAACCAAAGTTGAATAAAGAAACTATAGAACTCAATAACACAATTAATAGCTTAGATTTTATTGACACATATAGAATATATCAACCAACATAAAGAGGATGCACTATTTTCTCAGCAGCACATGGATCATTCTCAAAAATAGATCATATATTATGTCACAGGGCAACTCTTTGCAAATACAAAGGAGTAGAGATACTACCATGCATTTTATCTGATCATAATGGAATGAAATTGGAAATCAATGATAAAATAAGGAAGAAAAATTCCTACATCACCCAAAAATATAATCCAATCAATAAATGGGCCAAGGACCTGAACAGACACTTCTCAGAAGAGGATATTCAATCAATCAACAAATATGCGGGGGAAAAAATGCTCATCATCTGTAGAAATTAGAGAAATGCAAATTAAAACTACTCTAAGATAACATTTAACTCCAGTAAGATGGCTGCCATTATGAATATAAACAACAAGTGCTGGTGAAGATGCAGGGAAAAAGGTACACTCATACACTGCTGGTGGGACTGCAAATTGGTGCAGTCAATTTGGAAAGCAGTATAGAGATTCCTTGGATAACTGGGAATGGAACCACTGTTTGACCCAGCTATTCCTCTTCTCTGACTATACCCAAAGGACCTAAAAACAGCATATTATAAGAACACAGCCACATCAATGTTTATAGCAGCACAATTCACAATAGCTAAGCTGTGGAGCGAACCTAGATGTCCTTCAGTGGATAAATGGATAAGAAATGTAGCATTGGAATATTACTCAGCAATAAAAAAGAATAAGATCATGGCATTTGCAGAGAAATGAATGGCATTAGAGAAGATTATGCTAAATGAAGTTAGCCAACCCCAAGAAAACAAATGCCAAATGTCTTCTCTGATATAAGGGGGGTGACTCAAAATGGGGTTGGGAGGGAGAGCAAGGAAGGAAGATTACCTCTAGATAGGGAATAGGGGTGGGAGGTAAAAGGAGGAAGAAGGGGAAAAGCATGGAGGGTGGAAGGAGATCCTCATCATTATACAAAATACATGTATGAAGATGTGAATTTGGTCAACATACCTTATATATAATCTGAAAAATGATAAATTCTGGTATAATGGTGTATTAAGAATAATAATAAAAAATTTAAAAATTAAAATTAAAAAAATATAATACATGATCCTTTCATTTAGGACTGATTCCCCTCCTGGGTATTTAAAAAGCACAAATATTGTTACAGAACATTTATTATGGTGAAGAATGTTTTGCACATGGTTGCATTAAGGAAAACCCATTTTAGTTTGGCCAAGTATTCAGACTTTAAAGGAGAAAAAATGTTTGAAATTCAACCTTCACAACAAAGAGATGTTACATTACTATTAGGTGAACAGATACAATGCCTCACTAATGTTTTCTAATTTTTTGTAGGGGTACCTGGGATTGAACTCAGGGGCACTCAACTACTTAGACACATTCCCAGCTCTATTTTGTATTTTATTTGGAGATAGGATCTCACTGAGCTGCTTAGTTCTTCACTGTTGCTGGGGCTGGCTTTGAACTCACAATCCTCCTACCTCAGCCTCCTGAGCCACTGGGATTACAGACATTTTCTAATTGTTTTTCTAATTTGAATTAAATCAGCTGGGAACAAAGCCCATGTACAACCTATTCATGATGCCATCAAGACATTGGAGCAACAGAGTGGGGTTGGGCATACCTGTGATATCAGCAGCTCGGGAGGTTGAGGCAGGAAAATTGTGAGTTCAAAGGCAGTCTCAGCAATTTAGAAAAATCCTAAGCAACTCAACATGACCCTGTCTATGAATAAAATATATAAAAGATTGGGGATGAGGTTCAGTGGATAAGTTCCTCTAAGTTCAATCCCTGGTGAAAAAAAAAAAGACATCTGAGTTTTCCTCACAAGTTTCTCCTCTGTTTCTCATCTGAGTTTCTCATCTGAGTTTTCCTCACAAGTTTCACAAGTATCAAAGAAATCCAATAAAAAAAAATTGTTGCAGCTCTTTCACTATATGGGAATTATGATGCTATTTCCTAAAGAGATGATAAAGAATGCTGTTTCTGCATACCTCTACCTAGACGTAATTTCTAGAGGAACAACCCACAGAATGATCACTGAGAACTTATTGTGTTTTTCAAGTTTGAGCAGCTAGCACAAACTGTGTTTGATCTGCAGTTCTATTTTCATCCAACTTATAGTGCAAAAAAAAAGTGTAACCTGAAAATTCAAACTTCTTCTTTCTGCAAACCTTTGAACCTAAGGGAAATAAACTCTGAGAACCACGGGGATTTTTTGTTTTGTTTTGTTTTGTTTGTTTGTTTGTTTGTTTTTTTAGTGAAGATATGAATCCTCTAGAGAATCAAATAAATCCAACAAACAATTGTTGCATCCCTTTCTCTATGTGGGAATTTTCCTGCTAACTCCTAAAGCCCTGATAAAGAAAACTGTTCCTGTGTACCTCTGCATTGAGCTACTTTGACTAGGAACAAACCACAGAATTAACACTTAAAACTATTTGTGTGTGTTAGGTTTCAAGCTTCTAGCATAAACCAAGTTTGATTTGCAGCTCTATTTCCATCCAACTTTATAGTGCAAATCAAATTGAAACCTAGAATTTCAAACAGTTCCTGTGTGCAAATTGTTGAAATTAAGAGTCGCCAAACATGGGCTACAAAGTGGATTTAGTGAAAGAGTGAACACTGTGGAGTATCAAAGAAATCCAATGAAAAAATTGTTGCAGCTATTTCAGTACATTGGGTACTTCTCCTATGTCCTAAAATGAGTTAGTCCAAGCTTTTCTTGCATGTTTCTGCTTAGAAGTACTTCATCCAGCAACAGATCACAGAGTGAACACAAGTTTCAATCAGCAGGCACTAACCGTGTTTTATTTGCAGCTCTATTTTCATCCACCTGTATAGTGCAAAACAAAGTGAAACCTGAAAATTTAAACATCTGGTATGCAAATCTTTGAATTTAGAAGAACCAAACTTGGAGAACAAAGTGTGTTTAGTGAAAGTATGCATCCTTCTGACTATCAAAAAATTTCAATTAAAAAACATTTGCAGCTATTTCAGTACATGGGAATTTTCCTGCTAACTCCTACAGTTCTAATAGATAATGCTGTTTCTGCATACCTCTGCTTAGATGGACTTTCAAGGGGAAAATAACCACAGAGTGAACACTTTGACCTGACTGTGTGTGATAAATTTCAAGCATCTGGCACAAACCACCTTTGATTCATAGCTCTATTTCCATATTTCCATCCATCTCTATAGTGCACAATATATTGAAACCTGAAAATTCAAACTGTTCCTGTCTGCAAACCCTTCAACCTAGGAGAAGAAAACTTAGACAATCAATTTTTTTTTAGTGAAGGGATGAAACCTCCTGAGTATTAAAGAAATCCAACCAAAAAATTGTTACATCCTTTCCTCTATATGGGAATTTTTCTGCTAGCTCCTAAAGCCCTGATAGAGAAAGCTGTTCTTGTGTTCCACTACTTAGAGCTACTTTGACCAGGAACAAAGCAGAGAATGAATACTTAGAAATTTTTGTGTGTGTTAGGTTTTAAGTTTCTAGCATAACCCACTTTGATTTGTAGCTCTGTTTTTATCCAACTTTATACTGCAAAACAAAATGAAACCTCGAAATTCAAACAATTCCTGTTGCAAATTATTGAACCTCAGTGTCCCCAAACTTGGGCCACAAAGTGGGTTTATTGAAAGTGTGAACCCTATGGAGTATCAAATAAATTCAATGAAAAAATTGTTGCAGCTTTTTCAGTAAATTGGGATTCTTCTCCTATGTCCTAAAGCGAGTTAGTCAAAGCTGTTCCTGCATATTTCTTCTTAGAAGTACTTCAACCAGTAAGAAACCACAGAGTGATTACTGAGAACGGCTTGTGTATGTCAAGTTTTAATCAGCTAGAATGAGCTGTTTTATTTGTAGCTCTATTTTCATCCACTTATATAGTGCAAAATGAAGTGAACCTGAAAATTTAAACAGTTTCTGTATGCAAACCCTCAAATCTAGAAAACCAAACTTGGAGAACAAATTGTGCTTAGTGAAAGGATTCCCCCTTCTGACTATCAAAGAATTTCAATGAAAAAACATTTGCAGCTCTTTAAGTACATGGCAATTTTCCTGCTAGCTTCTAAAGCACTGATAGGAAAGCTTTTTCTGGATACCTTGCCTTAGAAATAATTTGACCAGAAAAAATCACAGAGCGATCACTTAGAACTGATTGTGTGTTGAAGATTCAAGCATTAACACACACTGTATTTGACTTGTAGATCTATTTCCATCCATCTCTATAGTGCAAAACAAAGTGTAACCTGTGAATGCATACTGTTCCTGTGTGCAAACCATTGAACATAGGAGTCCCAAACTTGGTATACAAAGTGGGTTTAGTGAAATTGTGAAGCCTGCAAATAATCAATTCATCCAATGAAAAATTTTTTATAGCTATTTCAGTATATTGGGATTCTCCAGCTAGCTCCGAAAGTGAGTTAGTAAAAGCTGTTTTTGCATGCTTCTTCTTAGGACTACTTCAACAAGGAACAAACAACAGAGTGAGCACTGAGAACTTATTCTATATGTCAAGTCTCAAACAGCTAGTTTAAACCGTGCTTGATGTGCAGCTCTATTTTAATCAATCTACATAGTGCATAAGGAAGGGAAACCTGAAAAATTCAAACTGTTCCTGTCTGCAAATCCATGAAGCTAAAAAAAAAAAAAAACATACTTGGAGAATGAAGCATGTTTCGTGAAAAGGTGAATCCTTCTGAGTATAAAAGCAATCCAATGAAAAAAAATTATTGCAGCTCTTTCAGTATATTGGAATGTTCCTGCTAGATCCTAAAGCACTGATAATGAAAGTTTTACTGCTTACCTCTGTTTAGAGCTACTTTCAACAGGAACAAACCCCATAGTTAACAATTAGAAGTGATTGTGTGTGTGAAGTTTCAAGCATCTAGCACAAACTGTGTTTGATTTGTAGCTCTATGTCCATCCATCTCTTTAGTGCAAAACAAAGTGAAACTCTAAATTCAAACTGCTCCTCTGTGCAAACCTTGGAACCTAGGAGTCCCAATCTTGGGTTACAAAGCTGCTTTAATGAAAGAGTGTACCCTTCCAAGTATCAAAAAATCCAATGAAAAAAATATTGTTGCAGCTCTTTCAGTACTTGGGAAGTTTTCTGTGAATACTCCTAAAATGCTGATAGAGAATGCTGTTCCTGCATACTTCTGCCTAGATGTACATTTAATAGCAAGAAACCACAGAATGAGCATTGAGAACTGACATTGTTTGTCAAGTTTGAAGAAGCTAGCACAAATTATGTTTGATTTGCAGCTCTATTTTCATCCCCCTGTATAGTGCAAAAAGAAGTAAAACCTGAAAATTCAAACTGTACCTTTCTGCAAACCCTTGAAGCTAGGAGAACCATATTTTGACAACCAAGTTTTTTAGTGAAGGGACGAATCCTCTAGATTATCAAAGAAATCCCACAAAAAATTGTTTTTTTCCTTTTCTCTATATGGGAAATTCCTGCTAACTCCTAAAGCCCTGATAAAGAAAGCTGTCCCTGTCTACCTTTGCTTAGAGCTACTTTTACCAGGAACAAACCACAGAATAAACAGTTAGAAATATTTGTGTTTGTTAGATTTCAAACTTCTAGCATAAACCAAGTTTGATTTGTAACTCTATTTTCATTCAACTTTATAGTGCCAAACAAACTGAAACCTGGAATTTCAAATAGTTCCTCTGAGTAAATCATTGAAAATAAGAGTCCCCAATCTTGGGCTACAAAGTGGGTTTAGTGAAAGGGTAAACATTGTGGAGTATCAAAGAAAAACAATGAAAAAATTATTGCAGCTCTTTCTGTACATTGGGATTCTTCTCCCATGACCTAAAGTAAGTTAATCAAAGCTGTTCCTGCATGTTTCTTTTACAAGTACTTCAACCAACAACAAACTAAAGAGTGATCACTGAGAATGGCTTGTGTATGTCAAGTTTCAATCAGCTAGCACTAACTGTGTTCTATTTGCAGCTCTATTTTCATCCACCTGTATAGTGCAAAATGAAGTGAAACCTGAAAATTGAAACAGATCCTGTATGCAAGTCCTTGAATCTAGAAGAACCAAACTTGGAGAACAAAGTGTTTTTAGTTAAATGATGGATCCTTCCCACTATCAAAGAATTTCAATGAAAAAACGTTTGCAACTCTTTAAGTAAATGGGAATTTTCTTCCTACCTTCTAAAGGACTGATAGGGAAAACTGTTTCTGCATGCCTCTGCTTAGAGATACATTGACAAGGAAAAATCACAGAGCAAACACTTAGAAGTGATTGTGTGTTTGAAGTTTCAAGTATCTAGCACCTCTGTATATGAGTTGTAGCTCTATTTCCACCCATCTCTATAGTGCAAAACAAAGTGTAACCTGTAAATACATACATGTTCCTGTGTGCAAACCATTGAACATAGGAGTCCCAAACTTGGTACACCAACTGGCTTTAGTGAAATTGTGAAACCTGCCAAGAATCAAAGAAATCCAATAAAAAAAAATTTATAGCTCTTTCAGTATGTTGGGATTCTCCAGCTAGCTCTTAAAGCAAGTTAGTAAAAGCTGTTTTTGCGTGCTTCTGCTTAGAAGTACTTCAACCAGGGACAAACCACAGAGTGAACACTGAGAATTTATCGTGTATGTCAAATCTCAAGCAGATAGTACAAACAGTGTTTGATTTGCAGCTCTCTTTTAATCAACCTGTATAGTTCAAAAGGAAGGGAAACCTGATAAATTCAAACTCTTCCTGTCTGCAAATCCGTGAACCTAAGAAAACCAGACTTGGAGAACCACGTGTGTTTTGTGAAAAGGTGAATCCTGTCAAGTATAAAAGAAATCCAATAAAAAAAAAAATTGTTGCAGCTTTTTCAGTATGTTCCTGCTAGATCCTAAAGCACTGAGAGTGAAAGCAGTGAAAGCTGTTCCTGCTTACCTCTTCTTAGAACTACTTTGAAAAGGAACAAATCCCATAATTAAAAATTAGAAGTTATTGTGAGTGTGAAGTTTCAATCATCTAGCACAAACTGTGTTTGACTTGTAGCTCTATGTCCATCCATCTCTATAGTGTAAAACAAAGTGAAACTCTAAATTAAAACTGCTCCTCTGTGCAAACAATTGAACCTAGGAGTCCCACACTTGGGCTACAAAGTTGCTTTAATGAAAGGGTGTACCCTGCAGAGTATCAACAAAATCCAATGAAAAAAAATTGTTACAGCTCTTTCAGTACATGGGAATTTTCATGCTAACTCCTAAAGTGCTGATAGATAATGCTGTTTCTATATACCTCTGCCTAGACATACTTTCAAGAGAGAAAACAAAACACAGAGTGAACACTTTGACCTGATTGTGTGTGTGAAATTTCAAGCATCTAGAAAAAACCATGTTTGATTCATAGCTGTATTTCCATCCATCTCTATAGTGCACAATAAATTGAAACTGAAAATTCAAACTATTCCTGTCTGAGAACCCTTCAACCTAGGAGAAGCAAAGTTGGAGAACCAAGTTTTTTTAATGAAGGGATGAATCCCTCCCGAGTATCAAAGAAATCAAACCAAAAAATTGTTGCATCTTTTTCTCTATATGGGAATTTTCCTTTTAGCTCCTAAAGCCCTTCTAGAGAAAGCTGTTCCTGTGTTCCTCTGCTTAGAGCTTCTTTGACCACGAAGAAAACAAAGAAAAAAACTTAAAATTTTTGTGTGTGTTACGTTTCAAGAATCCAGCATAAACCAAGTTTGATATGTAGCTCTATTTCCATCCAACTTTATACTGCAAAACAAAATGAAACCTGGAATTTCAAACAGTTCCTGTTTGCAAACCATTGAACCTAAGTGTCTCCAAACTTGGGCCACAAAGTTGGCTTAGTGAAAGTGTGAACCCAGTGGAGTATCTAAGAAATCCAATGAAAAAATTGTTGCAGATTTTTTTATTACATTGGTATTCTTCTCCTATGTCCTAAAGCGAGTTAGTCAAAGCTGTTCCTGCATGTTTCTTCTTAGAAGTACTTTAACAAGCAAAAAACCCACAGTGATCAATAAGAACTGCTTGTGTATGTCAAGTTTTAATCAGGTATCACTAACAGTGTTTTATTTGCAGCTCTATTTTCATCCACTTGTATAGTGCAAAATGAAGTGACACCTGAAATTTTAAACAGTGCCTGTATGCAAACCCTTGAATCTAGAAGAACCAAACTTGGAGAAAAAAGTGTGTTTAATGAAACGATGCACCCTTCTGACTATCAAAGAATTTCAATGAAAAAACATTTGCAGCTCTTTAAGTACTTGGGAATTTTTTCTGCTAGCTCCTAAGTACTGATAGGAAAAGCTATTTCTGAATGCATCTGCTTAGAGATACATTGACCAGGAAAAATTCCAGAGTGAATACTTAGAAGTGATTCTGTGTTTGAAGTTTCAAGCATCTAGTACACTCTGCATTTGATTTTAGCTCTATTTCCATCCATCTCTATAGTACAAAACAAAGTGTAACCTGTAAATACATACTGTTCCTGTGTGCAAACCATTAAATATAGGAATCCCAAACTTGGATACAAAGTTGGTTTAGTGAATGTGTGGAGCCTGCCAAGAATCAAAGAAATGCAATGAAAACAATTTTATAGCTCTTAAAGTATATTGGGATTTTCCAGCTATCTCCTATAGCGAGTTAGTAAAAGCTGTTTTTGTGTGCTTCTGCTTAGAAGTACGTCCACCAGGAACAAACCACAGAGCGAACACTGAGAACTTATTGTGTATGTCAAGTCTCATGCAACTAGTACAAATCGTGTTTGATTTGCAGCTCTATTTTAATCAACCTGTATAGTTCAAAAGGAAGGGAAACCTGATAAATTCAAACTGTTCCTGTCTGAAAATCTGTGAACCTAATAAAACCAAACTTGGAGACCCACGTGTGTTTCATAAAAAGGTGAATCCTGCTGAGTATAAAAGAAATCCAATGAAAAAACTGTTGCAGCACTTTCAGTATATTGATATGTTTCTTCTAGATTCTAAAGCACTGTGAAAGCTGTTCCTGCTTAACTCTGCTTAGAGCTACATTACACAGGAACAAATCCCATAGTTAAAAATTAGAAGTGATTTTGAGTGTGAAGTTTCAATCATCTAGCACAAACTGTGTTTGATTTGTAGCTCTATGTCCATCCATCTCTATAGTGTAAAACAAAGTAAAACTCTGAATTCAAACTGCTCTTCTGTGCAAACCTTTGAACCTAGGAGTTCCACATGTGGGCTACAAAGTTGCTTTAATGAAAGGGTGTACCCTGCGGAGTATCAACAAAATCCAATTAAAAAAATTGTTACAGTTCTTTCAGTACATGGGAATATTCCTGCTAACTCCTAAAGTGCTCTAGATAATGCTGTTTCTGTATACCTCTGCCTAAACATACTTTCAAGAGAGAAAAAAAAAACACAGAGTGAACACTTTGACCTGATTGTGTGTGTGAAATTTCAAGCACTTAGCAAAATCCACGTTTGATTCATAGCTCTATTTCCATCCATCTCTACAGTGCACAATAAATTGAAACCTGAAAATTCAAACTATTCCTGTCTGCAAATCCTTCAACCTAAGAGAAGCAAACTAGGAGAACCTGTTTTTTTTTTTTTTTTTTTTTTTTTTTT
>NW_026005989.1:0-5544 GCF_001458135.2 Marmota marmota marmota | reverse complement strand
AAAAAAAAAAAAAAAAAAAAAAAAAAAAAAAAAAAAAAAGAGCTGGGAGTATAAAAATCTCAGTGGCTAAGTTCAGTAAAAGAATGTTGAAGGCAAAGGAAGGACTCAGTAAGTTCAAAGATGGAAAACTAGGAAATAACTGAACAACAAAAGAGAAATAGAGTAATAAAAACAAGAGCAGACCTTGAGTGATCTGTGAAACAATAACAAAAATCCAACATTCATGTCATAAGAAATCCGGAAAGAAAGGGGACACTGAAAAACAGTAAAAAAAAATGCCAAAATCATAAAAGTTGACAAATGACAACAATTTGCAGATCTAAAATGCTGAACCAACCCCAATAGGAATTCATGTGGAAATACATTTTATCTAAACTTCAGAAAACTAAAGACAAAAAAAGGTCTTGAAAGCCAGAAAGGAACAAATTGCCTAGAACTGTAGACTATTTAATTTAGTAGATTTCTCACTCTGAACCTTGGAAAATAGAAGGGAATTTTACATTTTTTTCGGGCTGGGTACTTTGATTTAAATCACTTTTCAACCTCTATCTTTGGTGCCAGGGCTCTAGACAATGCTAAAATCAAAGAATAATTTTTATAGCTTTATTTTTAAAATTTCATATAACAAGTAATACCTGAACTAGAAGGGAACTACCATTAATTGACCAGGATGGAAGTTCTAAAGCCTGGCCTCATTGCAACGAAATCTTGTCAAAGATTACTTTTCCTGAAGACTATAGAAGTTTTCAATTCAACAAAAGTATGAGGTAAAATAGTACCTTTACTTCCCCTAAAATGTAAATAAAGCAAGAAGATACAAATGACAACTTGTGTAGTTGTGAAAGTAAATCACAAACTATTTTCCTGTATAATAGAAGCAAAAACATAATAAAGCCAGAGGAAAAAATTGTCCATCACCCATGGAAGACCAATCTTATAAATGTTTGTGGGTTTTTTTTAATAACATATTAATTTTTTAAAAAAAATACATAGCACTTGGATATGCTTCAGGATGACCTGAACCTTGAAACTTTTGTAAACCTTACATGTATGTGCATAATGATAAAAGTATAAATATGTATTGCACTTTATAAAATATAAACATAAAACATTTTTTCAAAATAATGCTACATTTGTCAATCAAGCACTTTGTTATTTCCAAAAACAATAGACTAAAATAAAAGCATTTTGTTTCTTTGTTTTATATCATTTGTCAGAGCCAACTCCTGAGGGGTATAATAAAGTCCATTTCATACATGTATATTGACTGAGTCATGAGGTGGCTTGCCAGGGAAACACAGATAGAAAAGGAGAGATCTGATATGGGACCTAATTCTTATGTCTAAATTCCCAATATTCTATCAAGATATATAAAATGATGTCATATAGAGAAAAATCATCAATAATTATGTAAATGAATAATACTTTACCTTATCATTTTTAAATATTTATGTATAAAATCAAGTAAAGTACTATATAGGCAACAGCATAGAAACAGGCTACAATTGATTGCATAAGTATAGGTAACAGTAAAAAGAAAACAAAGTAAGTTAGGGTCGATGATGAATTCTGTGAACTAACGGACCATGGTATCAAAAGTAATTGAAGTGATGATGCCTACAAAAGGATTATAATATAAAACTGCAGTCAAGAAAAAAAAAAAAACATTAGTGTTCCAGTTTGCCAAAACTTGATTGCTTGGCAAACCAGTTGCTTTATTACCAAAGATTTCTTTAGTATTCTATCTCTTAAGTATTCCTAAGTATTCTCTTAGACTAAAGCAATCAAAATGAGCATCATAGAGGAATCATAACCACATAAGAAGGACTAATGCATGTTTAATTGCTCTTGTGACTCATACAAGTCAAAACATAAAGTATTGATTTATCAGTGCTGAAATTCTCATAAACTTTTTCCCAGGTCAGTGTTAATCTTTTTTTCTCTTATAAGTATATTCTATATCATAGCCCTTTCTTTATCTTACAACCTAAAACTTAAGTACAGTGAATTAAAGAACTAGATAGCACAGGCATACAGTGAAAAAATGGTAGGGCGAGTAAGAATATTTTAGTCAGCTTTTTTTTTGCTGCTATGATCAAAAGATATGACAAGAGGAGGAAAAGTTTGTTTTGGGACTCCTGGTTTCAGAGGTTCAGTCCATAGATAGACCAGTCCATAGTTCTGGACCCTAGGTGAGGTAAAACATCATAGAAAAAGAATGTGGTGAAGAAATGTAGCTCAGAACATGGTACCAAGAAGCAGAGAGAGACAATCAACCCCCCTCACCACAGACAAAATCTATACCCCAAAGCCATGTACCCCATGACCTGCTTCCTTCAGCCACGCCCTACCAGTTATAGTTATCACCAAGTTAATCCTTATCAGTGAATTAATGTTCTGATTAGGTTAAGGGTTTCATAACCCAGTCATTTCACCTCTGAAGTTTCTTGCATTGTTTCACATGGGAGCTTTGGTAAGACCTCTCATATCTAAACCATAACAGACATACGAGGTAATATTTTCAAAAGGAGAAAAAATAAATTAATTAATATTTCCTTACATTAACAATCATGAAAGAATGATACAGTTAAACTTCCTCCTTATTGAACAAAAGATATCTACAACATGAGACATTCATCAACCAAATGCTCACTATATGATATTAGTAGGTATAGTAGTTAAAATATATTAGAATTCTAGTAATGAATTGCTCAAACTTTTGTTGGCATTGCCAAACAAGGAAGGTTAGAAAGAAACATTTTGAGTTTTTTTAAAAATAGTCTGTGATCAATGATCTTAAATAAGCATTTATCCCCACATTCTTCTAAATAAGCAAGCATAATACAGTGTGAATGGAAAAGAATATGGACTAAAGATCTGATTTCTTGGGTCTGGGTCATAGGTAGAATAAATAAAACCTAAGTTGAAGTGAAGCAAGTTAACAATTCTAGTATTGATTTTCTCACCTGTAAAGTACCCATTAATAGTTGTACTTATAAATATAACATACCTTACATTTATCTGGCCAGAAGAGGTGCTTGGTAATTGATCTCGCCATCACCACTACTGGGAAGATATCTCTGACAAGTGTGAGGACTTCTATAAAGGTGAAGGGGGGCCAGAGAAAACAGTGCAAATAATAAAAATGTAGGTACTTTTGCCATTTAAGGGAAGCTTAAGGGATTATTAGGCTGGTGATATAAATATTTTCATTTATTCCCTTTTATCAAGCAGACTAATGAATAAATGAAAGGTAGAGCGTACATTGTGAAATTTCTGATAGTTTCTTTTTTTGTCCTGTGGTTGATGACTCTTTATTAGTAAGGTACATTGATAAGTTCAGGGACACACAAAAGTAAGAATCAATACTGTGCGGGAATGGAAAATTAAAGTGCTGAATGAAATGAAGAATGTATAATTGAGTTTCAGATATCTGGGAGAGATAAGTACCTCAAAAATTGCACAGAAAGGAAGTATGTGAAAAGAGCATTTATAGGAAGAAAGGAGGTCAAGCAATTTGATAACAGATTAGTCTGCCAATGTCCAAACCTCAAGAACACGCTGCTGCACACAAACACACCATGTGCATGCTTGCCTTGGACGAGTGAGGTTTGCGAGGGGAATCAAAAGGGAACATTTCCCAGTCTCATCAGGAATCATCAATGGCAGGATGTGTACAGTGTGTGATGATGAGATGATGGACTCATTGATTCAATTTTATAGAAGCAGAAATACAGAACTAAAAATGACCTGAAAACCTTCCGCCCTTGACTGCTTTCCCACCCCAATGTCCAGCAAAAATGGAAAATCTCTGGGTACCTATTAACATGAAATGTAATTCTATCTGATTTTATTTGATACTCAGAAGAAGAGCACCTCAGCTAGTATCTGAATTTTACTTTCATAACCAGGCACCGAATGTGACTCCTCTTGCAGTCAGGTAATGCACAGAATTTTTTCTGCCATCTCTCTTCCTCTTTATAAAGTTCCAGTCAATAGGGTTGGTGGATTTTTGCATTTATCTTCCCAGTTGTTTCTATAAATGTTGAAGTGAGATTTCTCATTGTTTCTATGTTTCTTTTCCCATCATTAGTGAGAATACTTTTTTTAAAACTGTTTTTCTTCTGTATTCTAAAGCATGTCATAAATGTCAACCCACATAATCTCTTTTGACTGTATGAATGTTTTTTAATTTATTTTTCTTTACTGACATATAAATTTTTAAATTATGTTGTCTCGGTGTTATTTTAACAGTTTTATTGATTTATATAAATAAGAAGGTAAATAAGTTTATCTTTATTACTCTCTGCTAATTCATCACTAAATTATTCTCCTTTTTTGTTGTTGTTTATACTACTCTAAATCCCCTTACCTTCTGACATTACCATTGTCAAAGAAAACCCTATTTGCCATTTCACCCTTATTAGTAAGAGCAACACTCTTCTCCCAGGCCTAAAGATTTCATCATCACCAAGCACAGTCACAGAGGGACAGGCCTGGTGTGCCAGTATGCATGTTCTCAGTAATGAATAAATTGAACTGGAAACATAACAACAACAACAACAACAACAAAAAAAAAAACACAGTAAGCAGCATATGGATGGTGAATTAAGCAGAAAAAGCACCAAATCTATGGTATTAGAACTGGTGATTTAAATAATGAAAGTATGGAATCAGAGAGCAGAGCCTTAGAGTCAAGAGATACAATATGTGGGAAATTCATTAAAAGAAATACAAAACTCTATCTTTGATTAATTATGTTTTAAAAGATGCAGACAAGAAAGAGCATAAGGCACCAGGTAACAGTAATGTTTCCTAGTTTCAGGAACAGAGATACTAGGTGAAACATCATCCATATGTCTACTCATTCAAAAGCAGTGAACTGAGTACCTACTATGTGCCTACAACTGAACTATTCTAACATCTTACTTGAAAGCAGTGAATGAATCCAACGAAGACAGATGAACATTCCAGTGTCCATGAAAATTTCATTCTAGTAATACGAGACAATAAAAGTAAAATCCAAGGCATGTTAGATGCACACAGGTAAAAAAAAAAAAAAAGGAGAAAAATAAAGAAGAGTAGAGTGGTGAGGGGTTTCTGTTGCCTCATTGCTTCTTTCACATTAGTAGTGCACTCCTCAGCATTAGCAAAGAAGCCCGAAGGCGAAAAGAAGAGGAAAAGCATAAATCTTTGCTCTGAGGTTTCTTCCATAAGCAACATACAGGAACAAGAGATCCTCTGTGACAGGATTAGAGGGGAAAGCAAAAGAAGCAAGAGAGAATGGCTCATGAAAATGAAGATAGCTCAAGAAGTGTTTCTCTATGGAAGATATAAACTTCCTTTCTGAGGCCAGTTGCTCTTCATTGAAATTTACCAATCCATTTATCCTGGCAGAATTAATCTGAAGAACCACATAAACTGCAGCCAGTTCAGAAGACCTCACTGAGAAAAGGAAAACTATATATATGTGTGTGTATATATATGAACAAAAGATATATATATATATATATATATATATATATATATATATATATATATATA
>NW_026005988.1:3847-5547 GCF_001458135.2 Marmota marmota marmota | reverse complement strand
AACCCCAACCCTAACCCAAAACAAAACCCTAAACCTAAATCTAACACTAACCCTAAACATAAACCTAACCTAACCCTAACCCTAACCCTAACTTAATGTTAACTGATACCCTAACCCTAACACAAACCCTAACCCTAACTCTGATACTAACATTAACAATAACTTTAACACAAACCCTAACCCTAACCTAAACTAAACATGTCCCTAACCCTAACCCTAATCCTAATCATAGTCGTAAACCTATATGTAACAGTATCAGTAACCATAACACAAACCCGAACCCTAAGCCTAACACGAACTCAAAACCTAATCATACCACTAAGCTTAAGCCTAACGCAAACCATAACACTAACCCTAACACTAACCCTAATACTAACCCATCCCTAACCCTAACAGAAACTCTAACCCTAAGTCTAACCCTAGCCCTAACACTAACCCTAACCCTAACTTTAATCCTAATGCTAAACGTAAACCTAATCCTAACCCTAAAAATAACCCTAACCCTAAACCTAAACCTAGCCCTCACCATAATCCTATCCTTAATCCTAAAACTAACCCTCTCTCTAAAAACCCTAAACCTATCTCTAACCATAAACCTAATCCAAACTGTAATGTAAACCTATATGTAACCCTACAGTAACCCTAAAACAAACCCTAACCCTAACCCTAACACTAACAAAAAACCTAATCCTAACACTAACCCTAATTCTAATTTTACACTAACACTAATTCTAACCATAATTCTAAATGTAACCCTAAACCTTAAACTAATCCTAATTTTAATTCTAACACTAACTTTAAACCTAACCCTAAAACTAACCCAGACCCTAATCTTAACCGTAACCCAAACCCCAAACCTAACCATAACCCAAACCTTAAACAAACCCTAACCTTAACCGTATTCTAAAACTAATTCTAACCCTAATCCTAAAATTAATCCCTAATCCTAACCCCAACCCTAACCATAACACTAATCCTAGCCTAACAGTAGACATAACTGTAACCCTCACCCAAACCCTAAACCTATCTTGAACACTAACCCTTATCCTAACCCTAATACTAACCCTAAATTTAACCCTAACATGAACCTTAAACCTATCCCTAAAATTAACCCTAAATATTACCCTAACCCTAATCCCAACACTCATTATATCCATAACCCTAATCTTTACACTAAACCTAACATTAACCCTAACCCTAACTCTAACTCTAACATGAATTCTAATCCAAAACCTAAACCTAACTATAACACTAACCCTAACCCTTACCATAACCTTAACCTAACACTAACACTAAGGCTAACTGTATACCTAACACTAACAATAACCACAAACCTAACCCTCACCCTAACCCTAACCATAAACCAAACACTAACCCTAACCCTAATCCTAACACTAACCCTAAACCTATCTATAATCCTAACCCAAATACTAATGCTAGAACTAACCCTCACCCCAACAGTAATCCTAATCTAACCCTATACCTAAATGTAAACCTAATACTAACCTTAACCTTAACACGAACCCTAACCCTAAACCTAATCCTAAACTAACCCTCACTCTTATCCTAACCTAAACCTAACCCTAAACCTAACCCAAAACTTAACACTAACCATAACCGTAATCTTAACCATAACTTTCACTGCAAGCCTAACATGAACCTAACCCTAACCCTAACACTAAACCTAACCCTAACCATAA
>NW_026005988.1:0-2405 GCF_001458135.2 Marmota marmota marmota | reverse complement strand
CCAACACTACCACAAGTCGCTGCACCAACAGATAGTTCACAATGCATACAAGTGATTTCACAATGCATACAAGTGCTACATAGTCCAGGCAAGTTCTGCAAACAGTTCAGTGATGCTATTGCAGAAGCTGTAGACTGGTTTTATCTTTGTCTTCACTGGCACTGGGATGAATATAGGAATTATGGCAAAAATGGCTAAAGAAAAAAATTATGTAACATTCCAGAAGGCACTATAAGAAAACAATTTTTTGAACAATTTACATTATCTTGAACAGAATTATTAAATATAATGTAAAGGAAAGGTGAAAGTAAACAAACAGATCTGTTAACCTCCTTTTTTGTTCACATATTAAAACAATCCTCAACAGATGTTTTCCCAATTTAAATTAAACCATTTAAATCACGTGAATAATAAAAAAAAATTGGATCCATTTTTTTCATGAGCGCTCATCATATATGACATATGGACATACGTACATACAAACATACAACACAAAACACAAGTGTGCACATATAATATAATACATACAACACATAACATAATAGTAAAGGCTTTATAACATTTTACAGGTGAAATCTCCATTGAAATGTTTAAAAACTCTATAGTCAAAAAATAGAACTGATCAGCAAAACATTAACCTAGGTCTGTATGAGCTCAAAAAACAAAATATAACTTCATGATGTGGGGAAGGGCAATCATAAAATAGATATTGTAAAAAGCATCCTGGTTCTGTCACAGATGTAAGGATAGCCAAACTGGAGTTCTGGATATCAGCTGTTATGAATTTGAGCCAAATCATCTTCTTTTTGGTCTGTAGAATCGCTTTAGTTAATCTCTCTGGAATCCAAATCGGCTGCTGTTCTCCCTGTGGAAACACACAAACAGACCCCCGACTCCAGAGAATTACTGGGTCAGGACCTTTCCATTGTCCTGTTACAATATCCTTCCAAAGTACCTTGGGCTTATGTACATTTTTTGGACACATATGCCTTTCTGCAGCACTAAGCCCTGATGAGCCCAAATTTTAAAAGTTTAGAGTAAAATGGGTTATTTTAAGTTTACCTTTGGGGAATATATACCGCTTTCCAATTCCCTCTTTTTGCTTTAATAAGTACATTTTAATAGTTTGATGAGCTCTTTCAACTATGCCTTGTCCCTGTGGATTTTATGGGATTCCTGTTATATGAGTAATACCAAATGATGAGCGAAATTGTTTAAAAGAGGTAGAAGTATAACCAGGGCCATTATCTGTTTTTACCTGTTTTGGAACGCCCACAGTGGCAAAATTTGTAAACAATGAGCTATAATATCTTTAGTTTTTTCTCCAGCATAAAGGGATACCATCAACAGTTCAGAAGAAGTATCAACTGTAACATGCAAATATTTTAATTTTCCAAATTTTGGCAAGTGTGTGACATCCATCTGCCAAATACGGTTAGGTATCAGTCCTCTAAGATTGACTCCAAGATTAACTTGTGGTAAAAAGGTTGCACAATTTTGACATTGTTTTATTTGTCTAGCTTTTTTCTTAGTTATTTTAAAATGCTTTTGTAAAGTATTAGCATTGACATGAAACTTTTTATGAAAATTTGTAGCTTCTTCTAGTGTAGAGAAAATATGTATGTCATGTGTAGTTTTGTCTGCTAAATCATTGCCAAAACTAAGGGCTCCAGGCAATCCTGTATGTGCCCTGATATGTCCTATAAAGAATGGATCTTTTCTGTCCCATATTAGACTTTGTATAGTGGAAAGTAAAGAGAAAACATGTAGAGGAAGTGGAAATCCTACCAGGATTTTCAAGGGATACTATAGCATTAACTATATACTGACTATCAGAAAATAAATTAAATACAGAATCTTTAAAAACCAAAAAAAATGTAATACTGCATTAATTTCTACCTTTTGAGCTGATTGTTTGGGTGCTAAAAATGTAAAACTTTTATCAGGTGTAACTATTGCTGCTGTACCATTTTTTGACCCATCAGTGAATATATTTGGAGCATTAATGATAGGTGTTTTTCGTGTCATTTTTGGAAAAATTACAAGATGCAATGACCAAAAAGACAATAAAGGATTAGATGGTAAGTGGTTATCAAATGAAACATTAGATTTGCACATGATTATTGCCCAAGTATTTAACTCATTAGCTAACTCATCCATTTGATCCATAGTATATGGAGTAATAATTTTATTGGGAGAAATTCCAAACACTCTCTTTGCTGCTTTTATTCCTTTGAGTATTAATCATCCTACAGCTTTAGGATACCTAGTAAGAATAGCGTTAGGAGAATAAGATAAATGTATCCATAATAATGGATCTTCTTGCCAAAATACTCCTGTAGGAATAATTTTTGTTGGTAGTACAATAAATAATAAAGGAAAACATATCAATTCTATCCAAATGC
>NW_026005987.1:0-5548 GCF_001458135.2 Marmota marmota marmota | reverse complement strand
AAAAAAAAAAAAAAAAAAAAAAAAAAACACCTTGATCTCAGGTTGTCCTTCAGGCATTTCCCAACACTCCTAATTTTACAGAGAAATTCTAGCAACATTGTGGCTCCATCAATTCCTCTATACCTTTAAATAAAATCACTCTCTCAGTGAGATCTTCACTGGTCACTCTACCTAAAATTCCAATCTCTTTAGGTAGATAATGCTATCTTATCTACTTCCACCACTAAAATATAAGATCTATGACATCTGGGATAATTTTCTACAATGTACACCATGGGATCTTACATCTCCATGAAAGCACAAGTGTGCCACTGTTCACTGACTGCTATATCCGGAGTACTGGCATCATTCCTGTCTCAGAGAGGGCACTTAGTTGCCACTCTTTGGGAAATGAAGAAATGAATGCGTCAGCACTGTAACAGCCTAATTTCTCCTTGGCTCCTCCCTTCCTGCGATAGGAGGCAGATAATCATGGTCCTTGAAGACTTTACATGCTTATTTATCCTGAAGAGTTACCAGCTCATTAACTTCTTAGAGTAAAAATCAAGGGTTAGCAAACCTTTTCTGTAAAGGGCTAAATAGTGAATGTTTGTTTGGTTCTTCAGGTCAAAAAGTCTCCATCTTGACTAATCTACTCCGCATTAGCATTACATGCTTCAAGAAACCTTCATTAATAAAACAGGTGACATGGGGATATTTGGCCCAAGGCTCTTGAGCATCAACTCCTGATTTGGGTTATATTTCTTGATCCTAATTCATCTTCTAAACAGAAGTATATGAGAGCAACAAAAAATACTATAGCTCTTCCCCATCATGTATGCAGGGTTAGCCTTATCCATCGCCCTATGTTCTCTTTCATCCTTCACAAGTGAGGATTTCAACTGTTAGGCAGCCCCATCACTGAATCTCCAGTTCACCACTAATAAGTTTGTGTTATCACAATCTTGTTTTACAAAAGCAGTTAGAGCCAACAGTAAAGATAAAGAATAGCAAAAGAAAGTCTAGTTGAAAACATCCTGTGATTTCGACCCCCAATAAGCCTCCATATCAATATGCATCCTTGTCCCATGACTCTTCTAAGGAAAGCAGATTACAACGTTCCTTCTGCTGGGGGCATTATTAGAAAAATAAATTCTAGGAGCAGAAATATGCAGATCCTTATAATTCCTTTTCAGAGGTATTTACTAAAACCCATATTTTAAGAATTTTATAAGATGATCCCTCTCTCAGGTGTACAAGCCTATGTCACTCAAAGTAATCTTTTGTTTGCTTGTGCTTTCAAAATGCTGCCACAGGAATAATTTAAATGGAAATTAGAAGCCATCTAAAGACAACTTGATTTTGTTGTTGTGATATGAGGCCAATTGGAGTCCTCAGTCCCTTTCCAGGATAAAAATATCCTTTAAATTAGAAACAGTACAAATGTTTCAACTGATGCCAATTTTATTTTATTAAATATTATCTGATATTATTTATCCAATCAATCAATAAATTCTAATAGAGTGTCATGCAAAGTTATTTTTCTAAGAATAATAGTTTTTAAGCTACTAAGGCAATTATCTGTTGATGTTTGATAATAGATCTTGGTATCATGTGACAACACATTATTCTGAATGGGTAAGGGTTTTGATTAATGTCACTAATTTATGTCAATGAAGTCTAACTAACTGTGGATGACAACTGCTAAAGTAGATTTTCACTATCTTAAAATATTTCTTGGATAAATCTTTGGTTTTTTTAAACAAAAGGTGTTTTAATTCTTTCAAACCAGTCAATCAGAGAACATCTGGTCCTTAAGATATAATTTCCTAATTGTTAAATTAGACGCCAACATGGGGGATTCTTTATGGAGAGTTGACCTGGAGTTCACTCAGGATCCCAAATACCCCAGGAACCCCAGTCACTCCATCTTTTTCATACCAGGTGAGGGTTGTATTGGTATAATAATATTCAGCTCATGGCACTCTTTCAGGTAATTACAGATATGAATAAGACCTTCTTTAAAAAGGGGGGATAGCTTCATGAAAGAATCAAAAGGTATGTAGGTATTAGATCTATAAGGGAGATTAGAATCACAAAACAATTTCCCTGAATCATCAGTGGTTGTGGAAATTGAGACAGAATACAATATTGTAGTAAAACTGAAATTGGGCATTCTGATACATGTAGGCGAAGATCAAGGACTTTCAGATCTTGGTTTGCACTTGGTTCTCTTTGACATTGAGGAAATTACTTAAACTCCAAGTTTGAGTTTTCTCATCTGTAAAGTTTAGATAATAATAATGCCTACCCTACAGTGGCCCTGAGTATCAAACATAGACATATCCAGCATATTGTTTGGTATATGGTAACAGTACTTTTCAACCTTCAGCTTATACCTGAGAGTGTGATGTGGGAGGGGAGATGAAAGACAAGAGACAAAGGAGAAAGAGTACTATGTTCATACAGGTAGAAAAGCACACATATATGTATTTGCAGTGTTATAGTTTCCTCAACGTTGCTACTGCTGATGCTAAGCCAGCCTGTTTCTAAACTATTTCATTTTCATTTTTTTTGTTAAGCTAATCATATTTTTCTAAGCTTTAAGAAAGTACTGCATATGCAATTAACAGTCTGAGGAGTTTGTAAATTCAAATATCCATCTGGTTTTTCTTCACAATAACACCATTAACAGTAGAACAAATCACTAAGTTAACTGAAGTGATTCACAACTCACAAAGAATGGCTGTCTTAGATCCTTTCTATTTTACTAGAAAAGACTCCCTGAAGAATAGGTATTTTATTAGGAGGGAAGATGGAAGAAGAAAACACATTCTGAAGCACTGAGCTCTAATTGAGGGTAGAAAGTTGTGATATAATTAAAATAAAATGTATTAAGGTGGAAAAAGGTGCCAGGAGGCAAAGGCAGACAGCCCAGGGCTTCAGAGAAATGTTGTGATAACATCTCTGTTTTTTTATGCTTAAGGTTTAGGAATGACAGTCTCTAAATTCTCCTCAAGTACTTCACACGTGTGCACACACATGCATGCTATGGCAAAAAGAAATGATTTCTAAGGTATAAGGACACCTATAACCAAAGATTAATAGACAATTTCTCATCTTTCCCCTCATGACTGTCTTCAAATGTTTACATCAGAAACAGTTCTGACAAATACAGCACTAAAAGAGTTAGTCAAAGGTGTGTTCCAGTGTTCCAAGGGATGCCTGTCTTAGTAGCCTAATAGCAATTAGTTAATTTTCCTTAAGGGCCAACTTCTTTTAAAAGAGAGAAAGTGAGAGAAGCAGAGAAACAGAAAGGGCAAGAGAGTATGCACCAAAAGACAGAAATTAAAACAAAATAGTACTTAAGAGCAAGAATATTCTCCAGAGTGAAAACACATGCAGTTTGTAATTTCCTTGCACTTAATTAATTGCAGTGCAAGCCTCTCTCGTTAGGAGTCCATGTTCAGCCTACCAGATTGAACAGTCAAAAGGGAATAATTACAATGAAGCCCTGTCCTTGCCTCCTTATGGAGAGCTTTGCCAATTTTGCCAGGGACATCTCAAGAGACTTCTCTCTGCTATCCTCCTTCTTGGTTACCCTTTTATGTTAAAAAAAAAAAGAAAGAAAGAAAAGAAAAGAAAAAGAAAGCATTGAAATGAAACTCAACTGTTTGCTTTTGGTTCCTCCCTACTAACTTACTACTGAGTTGACAAATTTGACAAATTCTAGAAAAGTCAGGTACTTCCTGGACTTTGATTTCCAGTGTGATGAAGTTCCTTAATAAATTCAAGGGCAGCATACTTGCCAAGGTTCTGGGTTGCAAACAACAGAAATCAACACTGATAAATATAAATAAGAAAAGGAATTCATTAACAAATACATCTAGAACTCAAAAGGACAGGGAAATTAAAGAACCACAGTTGAGCAGGATCCAGCAAAGGCCATGCTGCTGCTGCTCACCAGCATATACTGCTCCGGAGTAGCCACAGCTACCAGGCCACCAACCTCTCCTCTCAATCATGTTATAAGAGATGCCGTGGGTCTGAGCCATCCTATCAAGAGTCCTGGCTGGAAAAATCAGACTGACTAGTCTGAGGTCATAGAACCTCATTGTAACTGCCAGAGGGGTGAGCAGGGGTCTAAGTGCAGGGCTTGTACCCTCCAGATCCTTCCCTGGTGGAAGGTTGGGTCCCCTCTCCTTCCTGTACTGAGATTCCTAGAGAAGACTACTAGGTTCTGAGTGGTGAAACCAATCATGCATCCCAGGACCTTCTCTGCCTAAATTCTCATCCCCCTAATATTCCTAGGGCCGTGTTTCCTACATTTCCAAAAAACAAGGTGACAATGATATAAGTTTAAAATTGTTGGCCCAGTTGGCTAAGTGAGTACTTAACCCAGCCTTGTGCACAATGAAGGTAAGAATTACAACCAAAATACTTTCCTATCCTAGTGTCAAACTACATTGGATCAAAGCTTAAGTGTCTACTTTAGGCAGTTTAACAGTCCAGGGACCAAAATAACATAGATGCTTGCTCCAGGAAATGCTTGCTCCTGGAAAACAAGACTATAAACCGACTAAAATATATTGTTAAACGAGACTAACTGTTTACCCATAAAGGCGGGCTTTGAGAGCCTCACTTTGCTTTAAGACCCATTAATCTAAAGCTTCTAGGCCCTAAATTTTGCTTAATCTCAACCATTTTTCCACATATGAAGACCAGGCTCCCAGATATGGCTATGAAACTCTGCAAATATCCTTCCCCTACTTTTTCTTCCTGAAGTACTACAAAGTTAAAAGAAAATGGTATTCTTCCTTATTTCCATGAAACTGATACTTAGTTTTGCTTGATTGGTAGGTTCTGCTGGGGATCTTTTTTGGGGAGTTGGCTGCCAACAGATAAATGATTGCATAAAATTATCAGTAGTATTCTGAAGGGTCCCTCCCCATCACTGCCATATTTTCCTATTGGATTACTTGTGAACAATATCATGAATTTTACTTTTATCTATTATAACATACTCCCAGCACCTCAAACACTATTCATGATATACTAAGACTCAGTAGATACTTGGATCAATATAACTGCAAGTAAATCATGAATGTGACATTAATACAATTTTTAATTTTTTAATGTTTTAATTAGTTATACATGACAGTAGAATGAATATACACACTTTGATATATCACACATAGATGGGATATAATTTCTCATTTTTCTGAGTGTACATGTTGTAGAATCACATTGGTATTGCAGCAACATATATACATAAAGTAATAATGTATGTTTCAATCTACTATCCTTCCTATCCCCACATCCCCTCCCCTTCACTTCCCTCTACCTAGTCTAAGATAATTCTATTCTTCTCTAGTGTCCCCTCCCCACATTGTGAATTAGTATCTGCATATTAGAGAAAACATTTGGCATTTGTTTTTTTGGGATTGGCTTATTTCACTTAGCATGGTATTCTCTAACTCCATCCACTTACTGGCAAGTGCCATAATTTTATTCTTCTTTAAAGGTGAGTAATATTCCATTGGGGAATATATATATATATATATATATA
>NW_026005986.1:0-5549 GCF_001458135.2 Marmota marmota marmota | reverse complement strand
ATATATATATATATATATATTAGATTCTTCTAATCTTTGAATTTCCTCCCATGATAAATCATAAATTTTCTCTAAGAGAAGCTTTTGTATAGACTGCCAAGGTTTTTCTTGCTATAAAGTCTCCCACACTCTGTTTAATATTGATGAGAGATGCACCCATTTATCTAGAGGATTCTAAATCCAACATGTGCTAAAATGTTCTATTGTGCAACCCACAGTGTTATAATGGAGGTTAACTGCATAGTCAATGGGAATAGCTTTCTCATCAGAGTAACTAAGACAACCCTAAGTAGAGTCAATACAAATTGTGTGGTTTCAATTGCATTTCATAGCCAACACCTGACAATTATGTTTGTTGCCATGCATCTAATATCAGTTGCCAAGAGTACCCTCCACATGAGATCAATTTCTTCTGATCCAAAACATAAAGGAATCATTATCTCCTAAGGCAGAACATTTATCCAGTCCTTTTCCCAGGACACCTCACAGTAAGAACTAGAGTGCCAGTGACCCACCAGAAAGCACTGACCTTCCATAGCAACTTTGCCAGATAAGACATTTTTAGTTTTGGTGTCAGTACTGAAGGGCTTTTTGAAAGGCTGAATTACCTCTCTACCTTTTAGGAATTTTACCTTAAAAAGATAATACATTAGCATACTAGCAACAGTCCAATGTGAAATCTATATGAAGACTAAATTCTACTTGAAATAAGTCTTTTTCATTATCTGAAATGAAAGTATTTATCATTCATTGATCTCACATGATTATCTATAGTTTTTCATCACTGTCCATCTTATGGTAGTTATCTCTGCATTGCACTATATTTAGTTCCTCTACAAATCTGTAATTATGTTTAAGGCAAAATTTGAATTATATATTTGTATACTTGCTGAAAAGTAATTATCTTGAGCCATCACCTATCAGGAAACAAGGTCATAAAATAGTGCCAAGACTGAGAAGATTTAGGGTAAACCTAGCAGTACAAGGGCACTGGAAAAAGAGTCTGTCACTACAAATGGTTACCCTTCAATACAGCAGAATCAAACTCATACAATAGAAAAAAAAATGACCATATCTATAGTAAATACTTAAGGATTCTTCTCTAGGTGATAGCTTTAGAATATTTTCTGTAAAAATAAAGCAAAAGAATGTTCATAGTTTGCTTGAGAGAAGTTTCTTGAATTGCAATAACAAGTGCTTTGGATGTAACATTCATATTTAAACATTTGAACATTCAGATTTAACATTCAATATCATCAATTTAGACATAAAATAAATTCATACCACTACTTGCTATGCCATTAGTTCTTGAAATACAGAGGTTTGACTTTTGTCAGTAAAGTCAGTTTCTGGAACTTTATAATAAAAGCCATAACAGATTTTGGAGAACCATCCTGATAAATTTCCAGTAAGTCGATAAAAATAGAGGGGGGGGGGGGATAGATTGCCTAAAAGACTAAACTTAGTAATTTTCCAGTGGTAACATTTCCTGTTCAGTATAAATTCTCTCCTTTATACCCCAGAAGAATGGTTGTGATTTCCCTCACCCCAGAACTCAAGAGAAAACAGAGACAGAACAGAGGAACAGAGAGAGAAAGGAATACTCTATGCCTGTGTTTATGATACCAAAATAATTAAAAGGGTATTTAATATTGAGCAAGTTGACAAGGATCTTGAACTTCTTCTAGTCCTTACAATCTGGGTAAGACAACATTAATCAGAAAACTACAAAGAAGAATAAAATTTTGATGAAATGCTGTTATTTGGGGTCATGTGATCATATAAATAGGAGAAAAAAAAATTAAAGTCTAGCTTATCAGGAAAAGTTTCCCTCAGGAAGTATCTATTGAGATGGGATAATAGAAGAAGTGAACAGCAAGTAGAAAGAAACAAGTGCAAAGACACTGGTGGAAAGTCATATGCTGGGGAGATGGGCCGAAAGGCTTGGTGGCTAAACTGCAGGAAGGGAAGGGGACAGGATATGGAATGACCTGTGGGCATTGAGAGAAGTGCTAAATCACACTGAGTACTGGAAGCCAGGAGAAAGAATTTGTCTTTCTTTTGCCTTTTATTATTTTTTTTCCCTAGGAGAAATGTTTCTTAGAGACAATTTGACACCTCAATTTGTATTCTCCAAAGCTCTCTGTCTATCTAAGCAAGGGCAGAGGGAATAGGCTCCCTACTGGATATGAGTAGATAATTTAAAAGGCTTCTAGAGTAGTCTAGGAGAAAAATTCCAGCAGCTGGGACCAGGGAACTGATTGTGAAACTGGAAAAAAAAAAGGGGGGGGATGAAATAAAGAGATCAAGAATTTATTTTGTTCTGCTTTGTTTCTGGTAGGTAAATCTTTCCAGATTTGGTGATGGATTAAATTTGTGAAATGAAGGAGACAGAAGGTGACAAGATGATTCTACTTTTTCTGAAATACTGTGATGTCATTTACTGAGCTCATGAAGATAAAAAGCATATATTTGTAGAGATAACTGAGAGAGTAATTTGTGATAAATTAAATTTAAAGCATGGGTAATTAGGTACATCAATTTGGTATTGACTGGCAAGTTTGTACTGAATACATCATTTTGTAGTGTCATTTTAAAAATTTGCTTTGAGAATTTGTAAACTTTTTTTTTCTTTTTAGTCAATCCTTTATTATTCAACACGTTTTTACTTTGCTCTACATTTTAGTATTATTGAAACTAATTGATACCCAATTAATGTAACCAGATAAGCATTCACAGCATGCTGATTCTGTCTTATCAATGACCCTGATTTTCTGTTCTGTTGTGGCTCATTTATTCTGGAAGTATTTCAAGTATTTAATAGATATTAAACAAGAAAAAAAAATGTATCTAGTTAAACAGATTAAATACACAAATTAAAGTCCTTCATAAAGTTGGTATAAAAATAAAATAAAGTAGTATTTATTTATCAGAGTTATAGGCATTATCAAATGATAATATGCTGACTAGTCATGTTATTAGTTAGACCATTGTCAGTATCAGTGGTGAGATTTATAAGTCATAAAGGGAAGTTTGTTTCAGAAAAAAAAATTAATGTCATTAAGGGTATATTGATATTTAGAAGGCATGTTAGCTATGCAGAGTTCTTATAAATGCTGCTTGTGTGTATACTTAATTTCTTTCACATACATTTGTGCTTATGCATGTACTTACACAACTGATACACACAGGCGCATTTATGCACAGACATCACTTATTGGGTTTTATTTAATTTTTTTAATTTACCAGTGCTTTTGTCAAATGAAAAAGTGAGAATATCAGAAACAGACAAAAATATGTTTTTCTAGCCAAGACTAATTGAAAATACCACAGTGAGAAAAATCACCATAATACCAACCACCACTACCACTTCAGCTGTCCTGACTTAATCACAGATGGATAGTCTACTGCCATATTATTTTACTACTATATCTGCGTTCACTATTTCACTCTAAGAAAGTTCCTAGTTTTCCATTTATTTTTAAAGCAATTTTAATGGATGTGCTATGAATCTTCAATGAGCTATGTGAAATTTGAGGAATGTAATTAGGGATGTATTTACATTCTCTTCTTTTAGGGTGATTAATTCTGTGTAAGACTTTCAGCCTAATGTTACTCTAAAAAAAAAATAGAGAAAATGAAGTTCTACTTCCACAGACTAATAGACTTGTAAGTTTTAAATAATAAAAATAATAATTTAATCAAGCATTAACTTGGGAGAATTGTTTCAATGTATGAATTATTTGTTTAGCTTTCTATTGCAAGGTTAATTCAGTAAATCCTTTGGCCTTATTGTAGCTGTTAGAAAATGAAAATACGTTTGAATTCTCTTTTTTTATGACTTACTATAAGAAAACTATGTCAGTAAATATATTTTTGTCACCAACTTTCCTAAAATCAGATGCTTTTATTTAGAAATTATAGTCTTAACACTGGAAAATTATATATAAACTAATTAATTAATAAAAAGATCCAAATCTAGAATATCTTCCTCATGTTGCTTCATTTAATAAAAAGTTCAAGGAGTAGGACATCGAAAGCAAATCTTAAGATAAATGAATAAATCATGTACAAAAGGCAGACCAGCTAATAAAATATGTATATGAAAAAGCTACACTAAAAATAATGATTTGTAATTTGTCTTCTGCATTTTTAGACTTGTCAATTTATGCTACAGTTACAGTTATAAAATATTAACCTCAACCTAACCTAGATAAACCGTTTTTACATCTTAAAAGTAGTAGTCCTCCCACATGACTTTGAACACACCAGCAACAATATACTGACTGCCTATTTTAACCTTACGTAATTAGAAGCATTATGATTCAGAAATAAATTCTAACAGCCATCTTTGTTACTTTAATGACATACATTTATTTTGAAGGCATACTTGCATCCTATACATTGCAAAATATAACTAAAGTTATTAAATATCTCCTCCTTACATCTTTCAAGAAAAATTCAGTTGCTAAATATTCAATCTCTGATAGATAATCAAAGTTATATTAAACATTTGCACTCTATAAAAACACATCCATAATCACTTACTATAGGGTGACACTGTGATACAAATATATTCCCAAGAACAATAAGAAATGCTTATATAAAATATTTTGAAAAATTTGGGGGAAATCCCAAATTCAAACCAGGTAAACCAGAAAAATGACAAACAATAGGTTCTAAGTACAGACTAGGAAATATTGAGACATTGTCTTTATTATCCTATAAACAATCTTAGAATTAGTACATTTGCACTATATAGAACTTAGGAAATTCAAAGATGAATCTACAGCTGGGAATGTGTATTGCAGTTATATGCAGTTTATTATGCATTTTGCAGACTCTTCAAATCTGATTTTAATCCATTTTCCTACAAGTGATCTTCATTTTCTTTAGATTTTCAGTATGCATATTTATAAACTGCCATAAACTGAATGAAACAAAGACCATGTCATTCAATAAACCAATCAGATAGGGAACATGTTTTTACTAGCACCAAACCATTACTCTCTGTTTAGCACTAGGCATCAAAGTCATTGAAAGAGAATTCAATTTTTAAAAATCAAAAGACCAGGAATTTCATCCCACTTTTGTAACTCACTAGCCAAGTAACTTTGTCAATAAGTAAATGGATTCAGAGTGATTGAGTGTTGTATCAAAAATTATCTTAATTTCTCCCTTGTCTATGCCTCCAGGTTGCACATCTAAATTATAATGCATGTGAAATACAATTCTGAAAAAAAAGCAGAAAATTCTAGAAGAATATAGGTAATTGACATAAAAAGTGGTAGTTTTTTTTTTTGTTGTTGTTTGTTTTTTGTTTTTTTACCTCCGGAAAGTAGTACTTCCAGGAGGAGGGTGGAAGAGAAGTTAAGAGGAGGAAGAGGAAGAAGAGGGGGAGAAGAGAAGAGGAGGAAGAAAATATATTGAAATATAACGTGGTTGTTAACTCATGATCAATCTCAAACTGTATCAGGACTATCACAAAACAGAATTCAAATAGGAGGGAGCTGGGGAGGAGGAGAAGATATATATATATATATATATAT
>NW_026005985.1:0-5549 GCF_001458135.2 Marmota marmota marmota | reverse complement strand
CTGTGTCCTCTATTCTGTACCATTGGTCCACCCTCCTGTTTTGGTACCAGTACCATGCTGTTTTTGTTACTATTGCTCTGTAATATAGTTTTAAGTCTGGTATCGCTATACCGCCTGATTCGCCAAACTGTGTATTTCTTAATGGAAAGGGAGGAAGAGAGACTTAACAATCAGCATAATATGACAGAGGACACCTCTCTACCACTAGACCAAACATAGTGATTATGGTTTGAATATGAGATGTCACACAAAGGTCCTGTGTTCATCAATGAATATTCATACTTAAAATCATTACATTATGAGAGTTTTAACCTAATGAGCCCATCCTGCTTTGGGCTGGGTGGTAACTACAGGCAAGACTGGAGGAGGTAAGTCACTGAGTTTTGCCCTGAAATGGTTTTTCTGAGTTGGCCTCTTTCTCAGTCTCTTTTGCTTCTGTAAGGGACTGGCGAACGACAGAGGAAGAGACCACCAGGGACCGACTCATGCAACAGCAAAAGGGGGTTTATTGAAGATCCAGCGCACTGGGGCTCCGTGCTCACTCAAGAAGGGAGAGCGGCCAAGAGCCCTGAGCAGGGGTTAAGCAGTGCTTAAATACACTTTTTGGGGAGGGCGGGGGCTTTGCATACATCAGAGCAAATCATCATGAGGTGCGGGAAAATCAAACAACAACTCTCAAACATGATTAGCACATTCATTGGTGGGAACAGGTCAGGCGAGAGTGATAGGTCAGTCCTAAGGAGGGGAATACATTCAAACTGATTGGTTTGGGCCCTGAGGTGCCTACGTGCTAACTACAGAAAAAAATCAGGCTACAAGAGAGCTGCACAGGTTCCAGGTTGTTAAGCAACTAAGTGGGGGATTTTGACACATATCTAATGGGCAGTTCCGGGAATTGTCTTAACTGCCACAGGAATTTCAGGTTCTGAGTGCAGTTCAAAAACTTTACAATACCTGGTCCTTCACATTTTAACTTCAGTTTCTTTTATCCTTTCACTTCCTGACCCCACCAAGTGCTGAGCAGCTTTCCTTGCCTGGACCCTTCCTTCTCCTTGGACCAAAAGCAATGGTCTATAAACTGAGACTTCTGAAACCATAAGTCCTAAGTAAACATTCCCTCTTTTAAATTGTTCTTGTCAACTTTTTAGTCACAGTGACACAAGAGCTGACTAATACAGAAATTAGTTCTAGGAGCGGGGTCATTGCTCTCACTAACCTGATCGAATTGTTTAGAAACCTTTGGAACTAGTATGAAGGAACAATTTTGAAAAGATTGGAAATGTAGGCCGGAAAAACCTTAAAATGTTATAAACAGAGTTTAATGGGTAATTCTGTAGGAGCTCAGAAGACCAGAATAGCAATAGGAATATAAACTGTGCTCATGAGGTTTCAGAGGGAATTGAGGACTCTTTGGGGAATTGGACCAGAAGCCACTTGCCTTACATTTTGTCAAAGAAGTCGTCCACATTTGCCCCATATCCTGAGGATTTTTGTGAGGCTGAATTTAAAATTTAATTCCTCTGGTGAAGAAAATTTCAAGGCAGCACAGAATTCAGGCAGTGACAAGGATATTGCCAGAAACTTTTGGCCAGATTTAATATGACAATTTTTATATTGCAGTTCAGCAAGCAAAACACATGTAAAGCTGGGGTTGAGGAATTCTGGTTGAAGATTATAGCCACTAAAGAGATGCTAAATAATTTGCATAGAGACTATAGGAAAGATGGCCCAAGAGCATCTGCAAAATTTGTAAGACCACACTTCCTGGGGGCTCCAGGACTTAGAAGGGTTCTTCTAATTCCTTTGAGAAGAGAGCATGGAGACACCCTACTTGCACAGAGGAGCCTAGGAAGTTATGTCACCTTGTTGAGCTATGAAGATATTTAGAAGGTGTTGTAGCCAAGATTCTAGGGGTCCCAGGTATTGAGCCAGTTGGCAAGAGATTTTGGTATCATCCATGTGGTAATTGTTGTGCATGAATACAGAATACTAAAATTAAGGATCAAGGAGGCTTTCACTGAGATTTCAAAAGAAGGTACCTGAGAGGCAAAGGCAAAGTGTAGTGAGGTTGTAGTCCCTGCATGCTGTTCAAAAGAGGGCAATGTGTGAAGGCAAAGCCAAAGTTGGAGTGGAGACCCTAGGATTTAAGAGATACCCATGAAATGGACTGTCTATCAGAAAAAAAAAAAAAAAACAGTTGCTAACTACAGAAAGAATCAGGCTACAAGAGAGCTCATGTGTGCTGTAATTGGTTGAGATCTAAGGGGTGGGGCTGCCCAAGCGCTTTGGAGAGTATAGACTCACAGCTCACAGTCATGTGTCTTAGCTGTTGTCCACAGAATTACAGGTGGATTTATGGAATTTGCCTGCCCCTTTGAATTTCAGTCTCTCTTTGACTCTTTTCTTCTGTGTCTCTATTGCTCCTTTTTGGAACATCTACTCTGTGCCACTATATATTGGATATATGTTACTTGCTTTTGATTTTTACAAAGCCTCACCTTCAAGAGATTGCCTTCAGTCTCAGAGGAGACTTTGAATTTGGACTTTTGGGCAATGCTGAAACTGTTAAGATATTGGGACTCTTGGAGATGAAAAAAAATGCATTTTGCATTGTGAGAGGGACATGAGCTTTGGGGTTCCAGGGGTAGAAAGTATGGTTTAGATATGAGCTATCAGCCAAAGCTTCTGTGTTAATGCAGGAATATTCAGAGGTAAAATGGTTAGATTATGAGAGTCATAGCTCAATTGTTTCATCCTGTTTTGAATGAACAGAAGAGGTGGTAACTATGGTCGGGGACATGAGTAGAGGAGGTGGGTCACTAGGGACATGCCCTGAAGTGTACATTTTATCGATGACCCGTTACTCTCTTTCCCTCTCTCTGTCTCCTGAGCTCACCATGAGCTGAGGGGCTTTCTTCTACTTGAGGGGCCATCTCTCATTACATGATGCCTAGGGTTGGGTCCAGAGAAATGGTGGAATCAGAAATCTGAAAACTGAAAACTATGAAACCATGAACATCAAATAAACTTTTCTTCCTCTAAGTTTTTCTTGTCAGGTATTTTGTTCACAGCTATGCAAAAGCTAAAGTATTAAAGGTATGAAAAAAAAATTCAAATACTGAGAGGGCTAAACAAAATGCAAATTCTGCAAGGGAAAGAAATATTTCTTCAAGCAAGAAGATTCAGGAAATATTCAGAGATAAATAACAAAATAGAATATGCTGATAAAAATTCCTGGGTAGAATACAATCACAAAGGGCCAAACAAGAATGACTTAGGAAAGTAACAGGGAGATGATAAGTGGTGGTTAGCTTCACAATAGATTCTGAAGGCAGAGCTAAAAGGATATTATAGTTCATTGGAAGTGAGCCATGAATAAAAGAAAGGAAGAATAAATGATTCCATATACTTGAACCAGAACATCTGAATTACTACTGTCATTGGCCAAGACAGAACAGGCTGAGAGAAGGACAGTTCAAAGACGAAAAGAGGGATTGAGACAGGCGCACATGAATTTCCAGTTGCCTATTGAGCAGAGAAATGTTGAAATGGAAAAAGATCCACAAGGTTAAGAGAGCAGTTGTCAACATCAGCAAATACCCAGAGTAGATATTTTTACATTGTTTTGAATGTGAAATATACTTACATAAAAGTATGTAAAGTAGATAAAGTGAATTTAAACAGATCTCCATAAAGCCAACTTCCACTTACCATCATCCAGAGAAAGAAATAGAACATTGCAAGAGTCATTTAATTCTCTCACCCAGGATACCTTTATCTCATCATAAACCCCTCACTTGAACCCACCAGAGAAAAATACAATATTGAAATAAAAAGTGATTTCAAATTCATTTTTTGCTTTATGACAGTTACATCTGTAAATGCATCCCTAAACAACATGAATTAGTTCTGCTTGTTTTGGAAATTGACCTGAATGGTATCATACTATCTATATGCAATTTCAACTCGATTCTTTTGCTCAGCATTAACTTGTGAGTGTCATCTGTGTTCTTGTGTATAACTTCAATTCATTCATTTTCCCCTATGTAATATTTCATAATCCAATTGTTCAGTGTAGATAGACATTTGACAGATGACAGATGTCACTTTCAATGCCGACTTTTATAAGCAATACTTTCATTAACATTCTTGCAGGCATATTTTGGTGACCATTTAAACATTTATCTTTTGAGGCTCCACCCCAAAATTAGAATTGCCGAGTCATGAGTCAACCTTATCTTTCAGATCACTAAGTTTTATAATTCTACTTCCTAAAAATTTTGTACTCTCACCAGCAGTGTATAAAAATTCTCCTTGCTAAGAAATTTTTTTTATTTTTGTTAATTTAATATATCTTATTTTAACTGTATTTTGTCTCTCATAGGGGCAGATACACCTTCAAGCTCATGAAATTTAAGTTTTCATGCTCAGTAGAAAATACACCATACTGTTGTCATTAGCTTTTGTGTATGGATTAAGTGATTCTTGACCACCCAGATGTGGAAATGACTCCCAGGAACGCTCTGCAATGACTTTCTCTGTAGCACATCATGAAGGTGCCAAGACAAATGTTTCACCGAGCCGTGAACGTATACCAAAGAGATGGCATTGGGTGTTACGTGTATTTAAAAAAGCACTAAGAAAACTTTCATTAAAATATTAATTGAAAACAACAATAGGATGTTAAATACAAATATAAAATAGTGTAGATAATTAAACCAATATATAATATTTAGATAATAAAAAGTATATTGTGGCATCAAATCTGTTAGAATCACAATAAAAATGCTAATTAATACATTTAATAGCTAAATAAGTTAAACTTAGCCAGGCACCGTCATTCACATCTGTAATTCCGGTGGCTCAGGAGGCTGAGGCCCAAGGATTGTGAGTTGAAAGCCAACCTCAGCAAAAGTGAGGCACTAAGCAGCTCAGTGAGACCCCGTCTCTAAATAAAGCATAAATAGGGCTGTGAATGTGTCAGTGGTTGAATGCCCTTGAGTTCAATCTCCAGTACCACTTCCAAAAGAGTAAAATTTAATGCAATCTTCTAGTTAGTTTAACAAATAGATTATAACAAATATGAGATGAATTTCCAATAGATGTAATATATAGGCCCTTGAGTTATTTGTTTGAAAATTAAATCATAAACATTAGATACAGTTAAATATCGTGCTAATTTCATTTGAAACAGTGACATCAGGAATATCTCACATTATAATACCATAAGAGTTGTCAATATATTGTTCAGCAAGAACATTTGAAATGCTCTTAAGTCTTTAATATAAATGTACAAGAAGAAAATAGAAAGGTTTAGACAGCAATATGGGAAATTTCACATGATATTATAAAACATAATTATTAGACTGAAACTTTTGCAAATTATCAATTAAATTTATCAACACTATTAGAGAAAACATTGAATTATTTTTTAGTATATAGAAACTAATTTAAAAATCACTGTCACATGACTATGTATATATCCTGGATATATGTGTGTGTATATATATATATATATATATATATATATATATATATATATATATATA
>NW_026005984.1:0-5550 GCF_001458135.2 Marmota marmota marmota | reverse complement strand
GCATATAGGGAGAGAGAATATTAGAATTTGGCCAAGGGTAGTGAAGCCAGATTTAAAGTTAGGTAGTCAGTGTAGTTAGGTAAATCGGGTCTAATATTGAGTGAAATCTAAAATGGAGACCATGCAGAGAATGACTCAGGGAAAACACAGGACAACTCATGGAATGTTAATGAAGTCCCCAAAAGGCCCTAGGCCAAAGTCCACCTCAAAGAAATGTTAATGAACAGCCCCCAGCAAAAAGGTGCTGACTCAGAAGTCCTTCCTGACCAGATTACTTCTTTGGCCCACCTGTGTCCCACCCCTGGGTCCTTCCCACCTACATTCCATCACTGAAAGAACTATAAAAAGGGGAGACAACATCCCTTCCACAGATTCCACCTCTTGGGTCCCCTTCTTCCTCCGGGAGAAGTCTTTTCTGCTGTCCTTTAATAAACTTCTAATTTCTACTCAGACCTTGCCTCGGCGTGCTTCTTTGGTGTTATTCTTCAACATTGGGGAAGCAAGAACTCCTCACCTGTCAACAGCGGTAACAGTAGAAGATAATATTAGGAGAGACATAAGTAAAATATACACATGAAAATAATAAAATATCAGACAATCCAATGAATTTGTAACCTCACAAGGCAATGTTAGAAAAAGAGAATTACATTAAAGGTGATAAATATGAGAGAAAACAGACAAATGTATGTGTGTATATGTGTGTGTGTGTGTGTGTGTGTGTGTATTCCTGAAATAATCAGAACAGCCAGAATATTCTCTCTCTCTCTCTCTCTCTCTCTCTCTCTCTCTCTCTCTCTCACACACACACACACAGACACACACACTCACACACACAAACACAAACATACACACACACACACACACCCGGAAGGAACAAGATAAAATTGTTAAAAAATACATATATATAAAGCTACCTTTTCTACTGAAGTGATGGAATTTTCCTTCAAAATCTACATTGTCATTAATAATTTATTTCTTAGTGTTCTTAGTTCCTTAATTTTTTCCAGTCCATTTTCTGAATTCTTTTTTCAGCATATTTGACAATCTTGATATGTGAATTGAGTTGTTGTGGAAATAGGAACATTTGTTGGTTTTTTAGTGCATTGCTCCCTTATGTTACTTGTGCTAATATACTGTTTGGGGCATGTATTTGGATGGATTTTTCATCTGATATTCAATGTGTGTCATTTTATTGAGATTTCTCTTTTTAATATGTCCTGAGATATAGTTAAGTCATATTTTCAAAGCTCTGACTTGATGTGAGAAATGTTCTAGGATTATTCATTGAAAACAATTTCTAAGACAATGTCACCAGAAAGAACAACAACTTAGAAGCAAAGCACATGTTAATATGTAAGAAAATATGTTTCAAATGATGTCTCTAAAGTATCTAACCAATGTGAAGAGAATGGTAATAATGCAGAAGGCACAAAAAATGGTATCCTTGGTTCCAAAATTAATATTCCAAGAGAGAAAAAGTTAAAAAAAAATTAAAAATGAAGGAAAAAAGTGATGGAAGGTAAAATCTGCAGAAGGAATATGAGGATGAAAATGAATATGGGAACTGATGCAATTAGAAATTAGAGATGAGAAAACAAGTACAAAAAAAAACACTTTGAAACAATGAAAAGACTATGAATAGATTAAAATGTAAATAATGACCTAAATGGTTTTTCCTTGCTGATGTAATTAAAATGTGGATGTGTATTTCTACAACTTCTATTTTTAGAATTAATCAGTCTTCTGGGTTTTCTGGCTAGCAAGTACAGATCTGCTTATTTGTTCTCAATTCTAGTCCAAGAAGACTGGAGTCTCTACTGTGAAATACCCTCCTGTGTGCCTACCAGGAAGTGTTACAGAACCATTTTCAGAAGCAGAGGTAAATTGTCTTGAACATTGGCTTTGAGTACCTGGAAATAGTTGTTGGGCTATAGTAGGAGCTGCCCAAAACATGCACAAATTGAGACTGTGGAGCATTCTGTACTGTAAAATTAAGCTTCCCATATTACCTATCTTTTGTTTGAAATGCACAATATTTATTTAATATATTTTTTTCAAACTCATTTAGGCCTTCCTTGAAATAAATGATACTCCTCCAAATCAATCAGTATGGATGAAGGATGCAAAAATACTTAAATCAGGTAAATTTGTAATACGAGTTATCTGGAAAGATGTGTATGAAAACATTTGAAATGTTTGCAGTCTGTATACTTTTAATTCATTTAAAAACTTCATTTTATATTGGGCACTGAAAACTTTGTATCTTGTATGTGGAAACATTTCCGCAGTTCAGATTGATATCTTGTTTATTTTGTACCATTGTCTTCTACTGGTGCGTTTATGCTTATGTACCTCACATTGCTCCTGATCATGACATTTGTAGTGTTCTAGCTACAGTGCAAATATGAGTATGAGCTGTGTACAATATGATAGTCCAATTATTTTAATTTTTTAGGTGTTGATGGACTTTTATTTGTTCATTAATTTATATGTGGTGCTAAAAATTGAACCCAGTGCCTCACACATGCTAGGCAAGTGCTGTACCTCTGTGCTACAACCTCAGCCCTAGTCCAAGTATTTTTAAAGTTAACTACAAATCTTTCTTCATACAAATCATGCCAAACTCTGTATATTTACCCCTTTCCCTTCTCTTTAATGTCCCCTGTGCTTACTCCTCATCAATGTCCATGGTTTTTTACATGGAATTGTTGTCTTTCTCTCTTGTAACTGCCTTTCATGCTCTCACCATTTCCTGCCCATGGCTGCTAACCACAAACCATCAGACACAGGTCAGGCCACCCTTTGACAACTTTTATCCACACTAGCACATTCAATTGTTAGAACATGTAAATAAAGACAGATGACAAATTTGTATGATAAATTTATTTTCTCCAACACATCAGTAAATTGTGAAATTTGTAAATGAATAATTTACAGAATAAGTTGTGAAGAATCAGTAGAAAAATTACTAAAGTACTAAGAAAGGACCAAGCAAAGAAACACCAGACTATGTACATAGGAAAATGATATCAGAATCATTCTACTGTTCCTGCTCCATTATCTTCATTCCCCTTTTCTAATATAACTCCTAGTTTACCCCCACCCATTATTGTATGTTAGCATCCACATATCAGACAGAACATTTGGGTTTTGTTTTTTTTTTGGGGGGGGATGGGCTTATTTCACTTAAATTACGTACAAACACTAGTTATGATCCCGATTAGTATAAATTGTACTCTGAGTTTACATAAACATGTGAAAATACAATCTAATGTCATGTATAACACAATTGAACAAATAAAAATTATGTGTACTTAAAAATACTCACAAAGGTTGGCTGGGGTTGTGGTTCAGTGGCAGAGCATTTGCCTAGCATGTGGGAGGCACTGGGTTTGATTCTCAGCACTGTGTATTAATAAATAAAATAAAGTTCCCTTGACAAGTTAAAAAATCTTCACAAAGCAACTCAGTTTTCTAAAAGTGGGCAAAAAATCTTCATAGGACCTCAATATCCTATTATATTATCTGTGGTACTTATTTTATTCTAATCATTTATACATGACAGTAGAATGCATTTGACACATCATGCAGAAATTCAATATAACTTCCCATTCTTCTTGTTGCACATGATGTAGAAAGTTACAGAGGTCATGTAATCTTATATGCACAAAGGATAATAGTGATACTTTTGAATAAGGGGAAATGAAACACTTTAATCTTAAATATAAATCTTAAATATTTTATTGTTTATTCAGTCTTTATTAAACTGTAATGGAATAAAAACAAAAATAAAACAAACACTATCCTATGTCAGCAAAGAAAGACATAATTAAGCAAGACATCATAAAGGATCTGAGTTCTAAAAGAAAAAAAAGAAACCTATCAGAATAGAAGACAAAAATATTTCCTCATATCTGAGGATAAATTGATAAAGGTGTAATGCTATCAGTCATGTTGTAAATTACTAGTACTGAAGAGTGGTTGTTTCAAAGTTCCTATTCTGAGGCAGAGCCTAGTAAACAGTGTGAATTATCATGTTTCTCTGGGATTTAAAAATTTTGTTTCTGAGGACTTTCCATTTATTTGAGTGGTAAATCTTGGACATGCTTGTGTGCATTGAACCTGGTGACATGTAGTATTTCCCCAAGAGGTTTTAAAAGTTTTGGATTAATCTCAGTATTTTCTAAAGAAGCCAATAATAGCTGGAATCAGTGAAGCATATATTTAATCCCAGCTATGTGAGGGGCTGAGGCAGGAGGATTGTGGCTTTCAAGCCAATCCTTGAGATTGAGGGAATTCAGAATGACAGTCTCTCAAAATACTATTAAAGACCTATTGATGAAACTCAGTGGCAGAATATTGCAATACATGCACAAGTCGATGGGTTAATTTCTAGGAGCACACCCACTCACACACAGTGGCAATATAAATGTAAAAATAAATATCAAGCTAAAAATTAAGCTTAATAGAAATGCAGATATGGAAAATATAAATAAATATTGTTAGAGTTACTTATCTTTATTTTGCTAGAGAAACCCTCTTTAAATTGTTCTGTCATTTAAGTAAATCTATACTTTCATCTGCAGAACCACATTTAGATGTGACACCAAAGGAAGAGCAAGAAACTCTTGATGATACTGAACACCAGAATCCAAAGGTACGTAAACATTTAAATTCAAGTTTCTGATTTCCTGTATTTATCATTGCTTTGATAATGATGAGTAGGTCAAATGAAATTACCTTTCAAAGCAATAGTAGAATGGGAAGATCATCAATTATTTCATAAGTCTAAAAGCATTCAAACTGGTTATGAATCTACAAATATTTTCAGAATTCATGGTGGATCATAGATCAATTTCATTCTTGGGATTGAGGAGAATTTTTTTATTGTTTGTGCTTCCATTTGGCTGTCCTCCTTAAATGATCAATGAGTTATGATCAAATATGAGAATAATTAATAACTGGTTGAAATTATGAACAAGTGTAACAGCAGTTTCCATTGAATGTATTCATGTTTAAGGGTGGTCACATCTCATGGTTCAAATATTTTATTCTGTCTTGACTTCTGTTGACTCACCCACATTCTTTTTGTGGGTGTCTTGCAGCTTAGTAAAGTCATGTCACAGTGGGTCTTTGAACTATGAAATCTAATGTCTGGGTTTTCTGATCTCTCATGACTAAATCCAAGAAAATCAGAACCCTAATGGAGATGGGTCCTGGCCAGGCACTCTGAAACTACAGGGAAAACTCTTCAGTGCACATGTGCTCTCTTGACATGTCAGGCAGAATTCAGGCCCCTTCTTGCTGAAAACCATTCATTGGACTTGAGTGGCATGAGCTTTTGTTGAAATGGCTAGGATTCCCTCATTGGGCCCTCTGCAGGGCAGCTTTCCCTCTTCACCCTAACCAGTTTTTTTCTTACACTAATGCAGTCTGATTCTTTGGTGAATTCTTTTATAGAACCCAGTACTTCTGGGTTTCATCTGGTTTCTGGCTCTGTGTAGTTATCCTGCAGTGTTTTTTTTTTTTTTTTTTTTTTTTTTTTTTTTT
>NW_026005983.1:0-5554 GCF_001458135.2 Marmota marmota marmota | reverse complement strand
TATATATTTGATCCATTTATCTGTTGAAGGATACCTAGGTTGCTTCCATACATTGCTGGTAGGAATGCAAATTGGTGGAACCATTATTGAAACTGGTATGGAGAATCCTCAGAAAACCTGGAATGGAACCACCATTTGACTAAGCTATCCCACTTCTTGGTTTATATCCAAAGGATTAAATATCCAGGTATTGTTTCTTGTATTCTTGATAATTGCCATCTGACAAAGGTGCCAAATATATTCACTGGAGAAAATATAGCCTATTCAACACACAATGTTAGGAAAATTGGAAAGCCACATGTAACAAAATGAAATTAATTCTCTATCTCACCCTGCATGAAACTCAACTCAAAGTTGATCAAAACTTAGGCACTAGAACAGAGACCTCTTCCTTTTTTTTCTAAGTACATTATTTTTTTTATTTGTTATTTCAAGCTACACATGACAGTAGCATGTATTTTCACATATCATACATACATGAAGTAAAACTACCCATTATTGTGGTTGTATAGGCTGTAAAGTTACATTAGTTGTGTATTCACATATGAACACCGGAAATTTGTTTTCAGTTCTTTCTAATGTTTTTAAGTACTTTTATATAATCCCAAAGTAATGACAAAATAGACATAGAAGATAAAAAAGGAAATAGGCAGAAATCAAAATATTGCCATTATAAGCTATGAAACACAAATTAAGGCAGTTCAGTTAATAGTAGACAAAATTATAAAAGACATCAACAAAACTTGCAAAGCTACAGTAGTAAGCTCTTCCTCATCAGTAATTTAAGTGTAAATATTATAAAACACTAATCAGAACACAAACATGACTATCAAGATTAAACAATAATATGTTACCTATGTCAGATCTAAATCAATGGAACTCTGTCCATGAAGACCAGGTTTCTATAGACCTCTAACATCACATCACCATATAAAGTCTGCTGAGCTGGGGTCTAGGCATTTCCACTCCTCTTCAGAGAAATCAATGACCACATCCCTGAAAGTCAATGGTTCCAATAAAGAGTAGGTTTCTATAGATCTCTAACACCACACTTCCATATAAAGTCTGCTGAGAGAGGTCCAGGCATTTCCATTCCTCTTCAGAGAAATCAGTGATCACATCCCTTAATGTCAGTGGTTCCTTTTCCTGGCTTTCAGTATGCTTACATTTTTTTCCTGATAGTTTTTTTCAGCTCCTGTGTAGTGCAGAAACCTGGGGCTCCTGATCCATGACAGGAATCATAGAGACGGATTTAAAAAAATCGAGACCTCTTCCTAATAGAAAAAAAAAAAAATAGGCCTAAACCTTCACCATATCAGCCTAGGATCTGACTCCCTAAACAAGACTCCTGAAACACCAGGAGTAAAATCAAGAATCCATAAATAGGATGGATTCAAACTAAAAAGCTTCTTCTCAGCCTAAGAAACAATAACGTGAAATGAGAGCCTACAGATTGGGAGAAAATCTTTACCACATGCACCTCAGATCAATCATTAATTTCCAGGATAAATAAAAAACTAAAAATAAATTGAAAAAAAAAATTAACACCAGGCCTGGGGTTGTAGCTCATTGCTAAGTGCTTGCCTAGCACATGTGAGGTACTTGATTCAATCCTCAGTACCACCTAAAAATAATAAATAAAATAAAGGTATTGTGTCCATCTAGAATTAAATTAAAAAAAATGAGAAAACAAATAACCCAACCCATAAATAGCTAAAAAACTGAATAGACACTTCACAGAAGAAGAAATATAACCAATAAACATATATATGAAAAAAAGTTCAAAATCCCTAGCACTTAGAGAAATGTAAATCAAAACTACTTTAAGTTAAAATGAAACTCAAGTTAAAATGAAAAGAAAAAGTTTAATCTTTTAAAAAACATAAAAGTATCTTTCAAAGTGCTTCTTCCATTTTGCATCCTCATCTACTATGAATGAAAATTGTCATTATTCAACATCCCCACCACCATTTATATTCTCAGTTTTCTGTATTTTGGATATTCTAGTAGATTTGCAGTTGTATCTAATTAATATTTCAATTTATATTTGCTCAGTGAGAGATAATGTGGTACATCTTTTCATATGAATATTTGCCATCTATGAGTATTCTTTGTTGAGATGTGCATAAAACTCTTCAGCTGATTTTTTTTTTTTAATCCAGGTTGTGTTTTTTTATGATTAAGTATTAAGAGTTCTTTATATATAATGAATAAATTGTTATTAGATATGTGTCTCATAAATAATCTTTGCCTTTACATTTTGTTTCATTTTCTTCCTCGGAGTAGATTTTTTTTTTAATTTAATAATGTCCAGATTGCCAATTATTTGTGCCTTTACTGTTGTATTTATAAATTCATTTTCATACCTAAGTTTGTCTAGTTTTTCTCTTATTTGTTTTATAATTTTGCATTGTATATTTAAGTCTGTAATAGATTGTAAGTTAATTCTTGTGAAGGGTTAAGAGCTTTGTCAAGACTCACTATTTTTGCATGGCAATGTCCCACTGTTTCAGCATCATTTGTCAAGAAGACTGTTTTTCCTGATTTTTGCCTGTCCTCCTTTGTCAACAGCCATTTCACTTTACTTATGTAGGTTGATTTCTGGTCTGTCTGCTCCACATCATTGATGCATTTGCCTAGAGCACTGTCCACAGCCTTGCTGCACTAGGATGGTTGCTAAGAGAATGAGACAACTGGAGATGGCAGAAGAGTCATAGGTTTACTGAAAATTTACAGGGAAGATCCATTGGTGACAGGCTGGAGGGGATTCACCAAAAAGCCCAATGACAACAGGCTGGAAAAGTAACACCTGCATCCCTCACAGTCATTTTTCAAGTAGAGCATCCATCGCTCATGGCACTACTCCAGAAAGTCCAGTGGCAGCCTGTTGAATGATGGGCACCTGACTTCTCCACAGTGCTCTGTTCCATACCAGTTTCTACAGGAATAAATGGCTTACATATTAGACTAAGCAGTGATAACATTAGCTTGCTTGGACCCACCATATATCCTGCTTTCCAAGGAAAACAGTTCAAAGTAATTTCTGTAGATAAGGCTAGTTTGCCCAGTATGCAGAAGAGAATCAATAACCTACAAGATCTCACTTATCTAGACCAGTTGGTCTGGGCCTACCCTGGTTCCTTTCACATGGATAGACTGCTGGAAACAGAAAAGGGGCATTTTAAGGACATGGAGCTTCACTGTCCTCCCTTTATTTAAAGGGTGACACATCTAGATTTTGTCAATAGTACATTGTCTCGATTAATGTAGTAAGTTATAAGTGAAGAAATGTTAGTCCTTCAAATTTGTTCTTCTTTAATATTGTGTTTTGTTTTCTGGGTATTTTGCTGCCTGATTTATAAAAATCTGGAATGATTATGTCATAAGAAGTCACTGAATATACTTCAACTTGTGGATAATTATTGGGGCAATTTTGAATAGAAATGCATAGTAGAAATTTTCTTTAATTATCAGAGATCTCTATTTATTCTGGCAGCTACAGTTTATTTTTGAAATTTGGTAAGTAGCAAAAACAGGTAAAATGAACTTCCTATTAAATAAACAATGATAATATTAAGTATCATTTCTGTTACCATTAAGTACAATCTTTGCATGTTTTACATACAAGGCTGTGTTTTCTATATTTGTAGTGTGTAGCAATAGGGTAAGCTTGATTATGATGTAGTGACAAACTAACCATGATCTCAACAGAGATTCATTTTCATTACTTGCTATGTCATCATTGCCTGAATTGTGCTACTCATTTTCATGTGTATTTTTGCCCCATTTGAAATTAGACTATCTGAAGTATTTCCAGTTGTTATTAAAGAAAGTAAGGACAAAGAAAGATATATGTCTTCTATTTACATTTAGTTGACTGAGTCACACTATCCCAAATTCTCATGGTCACTATAGAGCTATTCTATCATGAAATCCATAAGGAAAATTGGAAATATTTAATAAACTATATAATTGTTTATTTCTCTGCTTAAGAAAAAACAACCTAAAAATCTTGAATCAGTATGTACATATCCACTGTAAAAGTAGAAATAGGTGATCATTGTGTTAGTAGACCCACAGAGCAATTGGAATTATAGAGAAGTTATTCTGAGCAGTATTGTTTCAGAAGTTTCCATTGGTTACAGATTTTGAGCTGGACGTATAAGCACAGGAAGTAGCTGCAGAAATATATATCCTCTCTGCTAAGGAGAGTGCACAACCAGACCAGTGAGAAGGCTAGACCAGAGTAGGGGGAGGAGGGATGGAATAAACCCTGAGAATTTAAATGGTGGTCATCAAATGAAGGCCCACTGCATTAAAAAAAAAATAGAATAATATGTAAGACTGACTCAATTTGGCTAGTAGTAGATGTGAAAGTGATGAGGAGCCTGCCTCTGCAGCATCAATTGTGGGAAGCTTGAGGGTGCAGAAAACCCCTCCAGAGATGGTTTCAGAGAACAGCATCAGCTTTGTGGCGCAGCAAAACATAGCTTTTTCAGTGGGTATGTGCCAATTTACATATAACAGTCATGATTGACAAATGGTGATACACAACATATCATATTACGGGAGTCCAGACACCAAGAGTTCAGAAACTGCCACGCAGGCTGACCTTGTACCAACAGGTGAATAAGTTCCTGTCAAAGAAGCAAGGAAATGGTTTTTGTCAGTGTTCTGACAGCACTATGTTCCAAAACATAAGCGTTCTATGTTAGGATTTCCCTGATGCACAGTGAGCAAGATAAGCATTCCTTCATGAGGGTCCAGAATCAGGCCTACCAACATGAAAATAAGAGAGAGACAAAAACTTTATTAATAAATGTGTAGTTTATAGCTTGAGAAGTGCTTCTGAACAAAATTATATGTAGCCCTGGTTCAACGTCATGTTCATTGTTATACAAAGAGAAAAATGTAGTCAAATAACATTAATAACATTGCACCTATACCATTCTTTTACATAATATTGCCTTAAATATTTGTTCATTAACTTTATAAAAATCCTAAACTAAGTATATTTAATCCAACACTCTCCCAACTTGAAAATATTTTTTAATACAACATCTTAGGAGCCCATAAACAGTGAAAATAAAGTTTAGAAGTTCTGACTTACTACTGAGTATGGGTTAGGCAGTCTGCTATATTCCCAGGAGTTTGTTGTGCAATTTCTTATTCAAATAAAGTATTCATTTACATGAGAAAAAAGCTAGCACTAAATAGGAGCTGAATGTATAACAAGTTTTATTAATTCATAAGTCACTTCAGGATATTGCTAAGTTTTGGCATTCTTATTATGTCCCATCATTTTTAAATTAGAAAAGTCAGATAATTATTTTTAATCTGTATCAATTTTACCAAATCTTGGAAAAAACTTATTGTAATAATTTTCTATAATCAATCTACTTTCTTATCATTTGTATCTTCTTGAAAAAAATGAAGAAAATATTAGCACTATGATTTTAACATTGCTTTAAAAATTTGATATATATACACTCAACTATTATTGAAGATGCACATGTATATATATATATATATATATATATATATATATACACAT
>NW_026005982.1:0-5556 GCF_001458135.2 Marmota marmota marmota | reverse complement strand
TCCTGGGGTCCCATTAATTAGGAGGTCACACCAATTCTCAGCTCACGGGCTGGTCCCACTCAGATCTCAGGAGTATCCAGGTATTGCTTCTATTTATAGTCCATCATGACCCAGGACACTGTGGACACGTATTGCACTCACCTAAAGAAACCACCAGGCCCAGGGCCTTCGTGCCACTGGCCTGCAGAGACCTGGAGGAGGAGGCAACCTATAGGCTGCGTGGAACCAAAGACCCTAGATCCTGGGATCTGAGCTGGACAGACAGCTCATGTGCACACAGTCACCACTGTCACTGAGAGTGCATTTGAAATACCCGCAGAGTTGGCAGAGGACCTGGTATGCCCATGAGTGGGGGCGAACTGCATCCCTTGAAAATGATCGTGTCCAGAGAAAGGCAAATTTTGTAGGATTTCACTTATCTCAGATTCTCAATTATCAGGTTCATAAAAAGATAAAGTACAATGTTCTTCTCCTGGGCCTCAAGGGCACTAGAATTCAGCATTGATGGCAAGAGTACATCCACGTGAGTTCTGGAGATGCAGGGTGGCGACACCTATACACCAACATGAACATGCTTAATGCCACTCAACTGTGTACTCCAAAATGGTTTAATTACAAAACAGATGTTTGGTGTCAATTACCACAATGTAAACACTTGGGAGACTGCTGATTGACTCATCTTAGCATAGTTTGTGTTGTGATGGCAGAATACAAGACACTGGGTAATTCATAGCATAGATTTTGTTTCTCAAATTTGGGAGGCTGGAAGACCAAGACCGGGGGCCAAATGTATGAACGTTCTTGTTGTGTCCTCCTGGGGAAGCAGGTGAAACAGGGACAAGGGTTGATTTGAGAAGCCCTTTCCCATGGAAGGAGAATCCATGGCCTAAGCACATCTTCAAGTTCCCACCCACTAACACGTCATAATGCAGAGACAGAATAGAATGACAGCTCATGCTCCCCAGAACATCCCAACTTCTTGGCAGGACTCCATTTCTGCAACATTTCACAAGTCGATTTTGGATAAGACAAGAGTTAAGCAGAACACATGGGGAGAGGGCTCCCTTCTCGGCTCCTGCTTGCAGTGTTGCATGTGGCCTTACAAGCCATCACTGTGGTTCTGCACAACAGCTCCGACTGCCCCCCTATCACATCCCTATGGGGCTGACTCACACACAAGTCCTGAACACTCCCAAGTCCAGAAACCAGAAATGTTACAAGAAATCCAAGGGAGATTTGTTCAAAGTCCGCCCAAAACACCAGTCCACACAGGCTCAAGTCTCTTACAAAAATGCCAGAGTATTTGCATCTAAACACTGCATATCTTCTTCCTGTAGCACTTCCATTATCTCTAGATAAATTCTCACACCTAATACAATGAAAGGGCAGTGTCATTCTCTGTAACACTGTAAGATCTAGGATACAATGATGAGAGAAGTATCTGTCCAGATAGACACAACTCCTTTCCTGATAGTTTGGTTTTCCAGCTGGTGGGAACCATGGATGCAGAAGAATGGGTGCAGGGCCAACTGCACTTTCTTGCTCTGCATTGTGGGGAGGAAACACTGCAGCCAGGATGAGGGCTTCTAGGAGCTGATATCCTTCAAGTCAACATCTGGACACATCTGACCTTCAGGCCAGAAGACTTTCTTGCAGGGGATCCAAGGACTTGCCTACTGTGGGAGGAATCCAAAAGAATAACTTACTTCAAAGGGCATCAAAGAGGTTCAGGAGGGAGGGAGCCAACCCAATTGTCTAGAACACTTTTAGAGGTCAGGGGGTGGGTTCCAATGCAAACACCACAGTCCCATGGAGAATTCTGCAGTGTGTTGGTGATTAAGGAGAATGTGTGAATCCAGGGGTCACTAGGTCCTATCAGCCATAAGGAGGGAACCTGCCATAAAGGAACGAGGACAAGGGTACGAGGAAGGCTCATTGGGGGGAGATCTGAAGGAAGGAAAGTGTACTCATTAGAAAAGTGTCCCCTGAAAATTCTTAGCCACCCAAAAGTCGTGCGCACTTGTGTGGAAAAAAAGTCTTTGCACAGTGATGAAGCTAAGAGCTCACATGATGGAACACAGCATCAACTGGGCCCAAATCCAATATCTGATATTCTTGTAGGAAGAGGGGAGTCTGGACCCAGAGACCAGGGAGACTTGGGGATACAGCCTATGTGAGGTTGGAGTCAGGAGGGGATGCCCATACGGGAACCACAGATCGTGGGCAGCAGTAGTAGTGTGGTAAAGGGCTGGTAGAGTTGTGGGGACAGTCCCCAAGGAACCTGTGAGGTGTTGTGGCACTGGGACAGCCCAACACCTACTGTGTTGAGCCTCTGGAGCTCAACAGAAGACCCTTCCTCGGTTGTCGGCCACCCAGTTGACAGGGTTTGGTTGCAGCAGCCTAGGACCCAGCTAAAAGTCTGAGCATGTTGGCCATGCAGGGTGGATCTGGGCCACAGATAAGCCCTGATGACTGTAGGGTCTCAGCCCTGTGTCAAAACAAGCACCAAGTCAGGCCAGGTGGGGAAAGGGCTAGGCACACACTGGGGGCTGGTGTTATTGGGAGCACTTCTGACCCCAATTTCCTGATCTACTGCCAACACAGGCTAGAGAGGAGGGTAGAGGGACACAGAGCATGGATCTGCCCCACTCAGTGGGCCCAGGCATACACCATGGCCAGCAGCCTCGTGCCATGCCCAGTGAGTCCTGAAGCGGCCCCCTCTTCCCATCCTGAGAGCTCTTCCCTTCCTCATGTGCCACTACCTCCCCACTGTCTCTGGTCCTCTGGCAGTTTATTATTTAAGTTAAAAAAAAAACCACTCTTGGTACTCAAAAATATTTGATTTGCAAATCCTCATCCCCCAACCCCAATATTTTCATTGTTTCCTTAACATATGAAATTTTAGTAGCAGAAAGTTAATTTTGTATTATACAAATTTGATTGAAATGACATTGGTATAAATAATCAATCACCATACTTTCAATTTTTGTTCTCCTTTCCTTTTAGAAACCACTTGGATACAAGAGAACAGAGGACAGACTCATGGAAATGCTTGAAATGACAAGAAGCTCCCATTCAAGCTCAGCATTCAGTCCTGGACAGGGTAAGACCAGGCCACTTTCATATCTGCTCCAAAGAGTCTACCAGACAGAATTCTCTGACTGATTCCTGACTGAGCCATAGGAACTGGCTAGAAAAGGCTTCACATCCTCAATACATTCTTCACTTCAGAATAGTTGACAACCATTGATATCCATCTCTCGTTACCTTGCTCCCCAGCCAACCATTCTTCCACAAATTCAAAGGAGCAACTCATGCAAGCACACAGAAAAGGATGTTCACTACACACATCCATGTGTGAAAAAGACAACTGGTATTTCTTGTTTGGGCTATTTCAAATGAAATCCCTTCTGCATGACCTCCACAAACCAAAAGAAAATATTTGTGAAATTCCCAAGTAGAAGACAAGATACATTTGCCAAGGAGACAGCGCCAAGAATTTTGACACTCCAAATGTAGTGTGTGTGTTTAGGAGGCAGTCACAGTTTCCATGAGAGAGTCCCTGAAATCAATTAGGAAGATCCATGCTCTAGCCCTACCATGCAAGTGATGTGACCTTGAAAGAGTCACTTAGTCTTAGCAACCATCATCATAACCACTAAGTCAATGAATAAAGGTCCTCAGGTGTCAAGCTACACAATGTGGGATGAGCATGGATGAGGATGGGTGGGAGAAGTCTCCCCCTCTAACACAATTAGGGAAGGCTGTGCCTGCCCTCAAGTGGCTGTGGGGCCTGGGATCCTTCCACAGAGGGAGATACCAAACCTCACATCCCCTGACCCAGGCCAGAAGACCAGGTAGAGTCCAAGGACCCTGGGGTGGCCCAATGGCAATAAAGGTCCAAAGGAACTAGGGATCTGCCTGGACCCTCAATCCCCTACTCTGAGCAGGGCTGCATGACGAGGCCAGAGGCCATCCACAGCAATCTGCCTTTACAGGAAAACGGAGGGACTGCAGGCTGCCTCTGGCTCACTGAATCAGGGTGGTGTTTTCATAAAGCAAGACCACTTCCTCACATTTGACCAGCAGCTCATGCGCTGACAGCACAATGGCTGGCTTGACTCAGGCCCTGAGAAACGAAATAGAAAATTCATAGCAAACCCATCTTTAGCTCTTCCACATCACCAGGGGGTGTGTTTCATTTCTGTCAACAAAGATGTCTGAAATGGTGTCTAAATATGCTGGGGACTCACCTTTGTGTGGAACTTTTCAGGAAAAAGGGGATCAAATCTCATGAAGCAACTCTTCTCTCTTCTAGCCCATGGGCAATGCAAGGAACCTGCATGATACCAGAGGCTCACTTCTCTCTTCTCATGTCTTCTGGAAAGGAATCATTAATGCTTCCTTCAAGGTGAAGCAGAAGCCTGCATTCCCAGCTGCACAGACGTGTTTGAGGGCACTGTCTCCCTTAAAACCCAAGAAGAAAAACAGGTCATTAAAGAGGCACATGGATTAGAGTACATGATCAATGATCCCTCCTCCCTGGAGCCTTCCACATGACTGACTTCCACATTCACAGAGCAATGCTTGGCCATTCTCAAAGACCAAGAGACCATGATGCTCATCACCAGGAAGTCAATAAGGAACATGAAGAGAGCAACATGGATTGCAGAAGGTGGCACACCAAGGATCTTCAGCACAGCTGCTAGAACACAAGAGCTTAACTTCAGTATTGACTTTCTGCCACCTACTAAGTACGATATTAGTGTCAAGCACAACATGCAGACATCCAAGTAGCAGGTGACACCGTGCATCCATTCACAGAAGTGGGCAACATCTGCATTCGAACAAGGAAGTATCTTATCCTTACTCATAAAAATCATCAGAAACAAAGAATAAAATGGATGGAAGACTTACCATTTCACTATTATGTAGCTGTTGGAATTCCCTATTAAATCATACCTCCTCCAAAATAAAAAGTATCTATGACTTTTTAAAACTATGGTCTTATACTTAATATTTATGTATGCTATATCCCTGCCTAATGCCCTTTGAGAAAGGAGCACATAGAATTGGATCTTTGAAAATTTCACATTTCCTGATAAATATTACTGCCTATGTCAGGCATGGCAAAGTGAAACGTGGGACTTTGGCTACTCAAACGAAATGTTGTGGGATTGGTGACCCTGACTCATAGACAGCATGTGGGTTCTATGAAAGCTAGTGAGGGAGCAGGGGTAATGAAGATGATAGACTAGATGACCTCAGGGCATACTGGCGGATAGGCCAAACTGAAGAATATGTTCCAGATAACCATTGGTATTTGGGCTCCTGAGCCCAGACCTGTTTTTAAAAAAGGTGCAGACAGGCAGTGTTCATGTACAAAATGTCTACCATTTAAAAGTGGATAATTTCAGTGGCATCTAGTTACACATCTGATAAAATGGTTAACAACAACAACAACAAGAAAACCACAGACAATGAGACATATAAAGATAAAAGCTTGTCTTCACCAGGACACCTAGAAATAGGTTTTATTTGGCTCAGGCAAATACC
>NW_026005981.1:0-5558 GCF_001458135.2 Marmota marmota marmota | reverse complement strand
AGCTCAAAAAAAAAAACAAAAAAAAAAACCAAAAAACCAAAACCCTGCAGAATAAATGGATCTGGGTGAGTGAGGGAGGGGGCAAGAGGAGGGCCCAACCCCAAAGATCTAGTGGAGGCACAGAGCTAAGTAACTATGGTAACAGGGATGAGAAGGGAGCCCTGATGTGCTGATGGGGATGGAACTAATGGCCAATTCACTTATTGGATACTCAGTTATTTCTTTTTAATTTTAGGGAAAATGACAATGAAATCTCCCATGTGTCTGAAACCACCTTGAAGTGCTAATGGCCTTGGAAGGATCATCATTGCCCTCCATGCTAAAGAGAACTGGGGCTCTTTACCCTTTCATCAAAGTCAAATATCTAGTAAGAGATCTGTGGAGGTAGTTGGTGAGAAAGGTGCATTGGGAAAGAAACCCCTCCATTCATGAACTGCTCAAATCAATACCTGAATGACTTTATAAAAATTTCAGGATGGGCTGGGGTTGTGGCTCAGCAGTAGAATACTTGTCTTGCGCACACAGGACCCTGGGTTTGATCCTCAGCACCACATAAAAAAATGAGTGAAATAAAGATACAAAAAAAAAAAAAAACCTTTCAGGATAAAAAAGGAGGATTAGCTTATAGCCAAACTGGTTACTGTCTTTGTCTTTTTTTGTGGAGACAGGGCACATAGGGTGGTATCAAGTACCAGGATGTGCCAGGTTTTGTCATCATTCCTAGCTAGCTGTCCTCACTTAAGAGGCAAGGCTTCTTTAATGCAAGGATGAAGAAGTTAAAGTTTTACATGGGGAAGTTAAGAGTTGCCTAAATGCCAATCAGGAAACTAAGTTTCTACAATTGAGCCTTAACCAATAGGTAAAGTCAAGAAAGCAAAGCCCAATTCAAAGTCCTTATGGAGAAGTGGCAAAACATTGTGACTCCCTGTCATTCTATATTTGATATATAGGAAAATTTCTTTAAAGAATAAAAAAGATTATAGTACGTATATAAGCTAAGCAGGTTTGAGTCCAGTGAAGTGATGTTCCCTGGCAAAGGCCCAATGGAACAGGTGAAACCCAGTAATTGATTCATGGTAACTTGGCTGTTTCTGTTCCCTGTTAAGTTACAGCAAAGGATATGTTAGGCCAAGCCAACTTCCAGAATGTATCCCTAATGTTAAGTCCAAAAGATAGCCCTACACTTCAAGCCTGAGGCAAAGATTTCTATGTTCCCAAAACCACTGGACTAACTTACCAGCCATTGTCTTCCACTGAAATATTGAAATGGAAGGACAGAGGTAAGTGTGGCTCAGCCCTTCTCTCTTTTACAGATACAAGACCTCTTGGCATAAAATAATTCTCTTCTATAACATTGGGAATCAGCAATCACTGTTGGAATAAGCTGCTGAACTGAAATAAAAATTGGGCACAAGAAGAGTAACCTACATAGTACTGACTTTTAAAGCAGTGAATGAGGAACCAGGATCCTCCATGGGAGCGTATCATGTGAATACACCATGTTGGGAATCAGAAGGTATATCGGGGAGAACACATTCTAGATGCATCCAGAAGCCGCCTTATCTGGAGAGAATGCATATTCAATGGAAAAGACAATTTCAGACATTTCAGACAGAAATGAATGTTTCCCTGGAACTTTTTAGCACCTTCCTGTTCACCGCAGTCCCATGTGCATATTCCTAAGCCTGCTACTATATACCTGCAAGAAGATCTTCATGAGCTTGGTTTCAGATAAGGCAGGCCAACCCAAATGCTATAAATCAGCTATTCAGGCAGAAAGAAACAAGATATTCTTTTCCTGCCTCTAATGCCACATTCTGAGGCTCCTCTAGTGTCAGTCAGAAAGCATATTCACTTTTCTCTTATTTTTGTCCATTAACAACAGTGTAGTGGGAACTGTTACATCACTAATTGTGTCTTTCAAGTCACCAGGAGGTCATATTGCTATACAGTTAGAAGTTCCTGGCAGTGAAGGAAACATATTTTGTATTTCTTTTTGCTAAGCATCTCCTTCTCTGGGATGAGCTGTCTCCTAGTCAAAGTCTGGTTCAGTTGACTCTTGCCATATGTTGGAGAGCTAGGTTTTCCAAACTGCAGGATGATTACAGGTCAAGAGAATGGTATAAATATTCTTCAGTAGATGAAAAGATGAATGAAAATTTAAGTATGCTTCCTTGCCAACCTGAGGGTCCATTCAAAATGATATAGAGTTTGGCTTTTCTTTTGAGTGCTACACATGTAACTCCTCATTGAGAATGTCATCTGGACCTATATTTTCTATGAATGGCTGGGCTGGTCCCATTCCCCTCCTAAAAACCTTCTCCAAACAATAATCAGATAGAAAACAAATCTGCTACAAACTTTGTTTTTTAAAAAGTGAAAAAGTACGAGGGGCTAGGATTATGGCTCAGTAGTAACGTGCTTGCCTAGCATGCATGAGGCACCACGTTCGATTCTCAGCACTACATTCAAATAAATAAAATAAAGGTCCATCAACAATTAAAAAATATTTTAAAATGAAAGATACAATAAAGTTTTTTTTTTTCCTTTGCTTACAATAATTTTCACTTTTCTTCTATTGTCTGAAGAAGAATTTGCTTGTCAAGAAAGCTAAGAACACCAACACAATGGACACTAGACTACAGATTTCTTACAGTTTGATGGTCATATAGGCACAGAGGTAAAAGAATCCATACAAACACACAGTGGTAGGTAGAGAAGGCTCTTCTGCAGCCCAGGTCAGTCAGCTATCTTCCTCCAACCTTCTTGGCCTTACTCCCAGTCTATTGAGGAACTTCTGCAGGCAAATCTTTTAGCTTGCTATTTTTTTATGCTGTAAAGCGTTGAGGATTAGACACAAACCAACTAAAGGTAAAAGAATAGTAAGTAGTCCTTGAGTTTTTGTGAGTCATTTCTTCACTTAAACAACAGAAAGAAAAGTAAGCAAGGCAGGCCCAAAGGCAGGCAGAGAAGGAGCAGTAACTCTGGGACCTGCTCAGAGCCTTAGGCAGGCCTAGACAGTTACCGATCCACTGGGCCCTGGCTGCCCACACCGGCTCCATTTGAGGACATCTGTTTTCTTTCTGGTTTGGATCTCTACCCTCTCCTGCAGAGCAGCCTATTCCAATGAAAAATGGCAGGAGCTTCAGGGCAATTCAATCAGAGTCCTGAGGACTCTGGGGAGGCACTGGTCACTTGTTGTGCCAAGCAGTCTTCCTCATTTTCCCCTTAAAGAAAGAGTGATACTTCTTGTTCTGTTCTGAAGAACAGCAAAGGGAACTCATAGCACTCAGAAAGAGTGGAGTAAATACTCGGTTTTCATCTGTTGTTATTGTTCTTTTTTCCATATTCTTGTGACTACAGATGAACATTTCCTCCATAGAGGTAGTGGCAGTGGAGGCAGCATCAATACTGGGAAGTAGGTGCTTAAAACTCAGGAGAACAAATTTTCTCTCCAATTGGAGAAACTGATGTCTCAAGAAGATGAGTGGAGCACTATCATTTTTTTCCTTTTTTTTTTTGTCTTATGCCTGCTTGGCCTTGGATGCAAGCAAAGTAGTGAGAAGTATATGTCAGAACCAGGTAAATCAAGTCCTATCATTGATGGAGAATCACAAAGAGGAGTCACAGAGAACAGGAAAGGACTGAGAGATTATGTGGCAGGAGGTGGGTAGAGATCCAGAAAGCAATCCTATAAAGTTGGTTATCAATCCATGCATTCATCCCTAATCTTCACATGCATGGATCTGATCCTAAACATCATATAAAAGACTGAGCACTAAACTAAGCAGTAAGACCACTGTGCAGGTTCCGGACTAGCCACTAAGTGGCGCAGATGTGGAAAAGATCTGAATAGTACCATGAAAGCTTTGAAAAACAAAAATCAAAGTAGAATGGCCAAAGCAGTTTTGAAAAAGAACAAAGTCAGAGGACTCACAGTATCTGATTTCAAGACTTTCTATAAAACTAGGGAATCAGTCTCTGTTATTGGTGACAGAATGAACACATAGATTGAGGGAACAAAGAAAGCATCCAGAAATAGAACTATACATATATGGTCAATTGCTTTTTGACAAAGTGCCAATATAATTCAATAGGGAAAGGATAGTCTTTTTCAATAAATTGTGAACAACTGATCTCTATATGTAAAAAATACTGAACCTCAACTCATGTGTTGGACCATATACAAAAATTAAATCAAAATGGATTGAAGACTTAAAAAACAATCTCTATAACCTTGAGTTTGACAAAGTTTCTTAGATATAACACCAAAAGCATTACCTATAAGTGAACAAATCTGATAAATGGACTTCATCAAATTTTCTGCTGGATGAAAGACTCTGTTGAGAAAACAATAAGGATGGGCATGGTAACACACACCTGTAACCCCAGTGACTGGGATAGCTGAGGCAAGAGGAAAACAAATTCAAGGTCAGTCTCAGCAATTTTGTAAGATCTTATCTCAAAATGAAATAAAAAATTATTGGGATGTAGCTCAGTGGCAGAGCACCTCGAGTTTAATCCAGAGTACCAAAAACAAAACAAATAATATCAATAACAACAACAACAACAAGCACTATAAGACAAACCACAGACCGAGGGAAAATATTTACAATCTACATGCTTTGTAAAGTACTTCTATCTAGAAAATATAATGACTTCCAAAAGACAGTAATAAAGAAAATTAAAACAAAAAAATAAACAATAGGCAACAGATAAACTAATAGTACACCACACTAAAAATGATGCTTAGCTTCATCAGTCATTAAAGAAATGCAAATTTCAATGGGATATCTATATATTGGGGGGGGGGGTCTGAGGATTTAACCCAGGGTGCTTTGCAACTATTTTAACTTTTTATATTAGACAAGGTCTCACTAAGTTGTTTAGGGCCTTGCTAAATTGCTGAGGCTGCCCTCAAACTTGTGATCCTCCTATTTCAGTCTCCCTAATCTCTGGGATCATAGGCATGAGCCACTGCGCCTGGCTGCACTATCAATTTTTACAATGTCTATTTAAAGAAAAAAAATTAACAATGCATTTCCCAGACAACAATGCCAGGAAACAGAAACTTTTTTGTACATTGCTTATGGATATGCAAAATGGTATAGTCATATTGGAAAACATTTTGACATTTTCTTTTAAAGTTAAACATATATTTCGAAATATAACCCAGAAGTGCTAAATTCTATATATTTACAAGAGCAATAAGTTATGTTTACAGAAAATACTATAAATGCATGGATACAAAAGCTTTATTCATAACCATTAAAAACTGGACACAAGGGCTAGGGATGTGGCTCAAGTGGTAGCACGCTCGGCTGGCATGGGTGTGGCCCGGGTTCGATCCTCAGCACCACATACAAAGATGTTGTGTCCGCCAAAAACTAAAAAATAAATATTTAAAAAGATTCTCTCTCTCTCTCTCTCTCTCTCTCTCTCTCTCTCTCTCTTTTTAAAGAGAGAGTGGGAGAGAGAGAGAGAGAATTTTTTTTTAATATTTATTTTTTAGTTCTTGGCGGACACAACATCTTTGTTTGTATGTGGTGCTGAGGATC
>NW_026005980.1:358012-407573 GCF_001458135.2 Marmota marmota marmota | reverse complement strand
ATGGCAGCCTGAAATTACCTGTTCTATGGCTGAATGAGCTGCGGTCAGTCGAAAACCGGGATGGTGACGTCAGCTTTCCAACATGGTGGCTGCTGGCCTCCTCTGTGGTCTGACCGGTGTGGAGAACCGAGATGGACCGCTTCCTTCCCCCATCTCGAACCCAGAATTCAGCCCTGAGTACGGTGCTTGCACGGCTGGCAGAAACTGCAGCTCTGTATTCCTGCATCGCTATCTCCTCGTTTCTCAGCGCGCTGCAGACTCTAGCCGCGGGGCGATTTGCTGAATAAGCAGTGTTACCCTCCGTGCGACAAACCTCTCGCGTTTGAGTCCCCGTAGCCGATCCTCGTGCGATGGAAATCCTTCCTCCAGGTTCCGGAGCACCCCACTATTGCTGGAAATTCCTAACAAGATAGCCTTTAGGCGTCCTGACTTGTCATACTCCCACACAGTGAAGCAGCACACGGGGGCAATGCACTCCCCTCGCCGCCATCTTCCTAATTTCTTTGCTTTTTTAGACTGGCTTAATCAAATTCATCTTTTTAAAAAATTAGTTTATTTAATTCATTTTTATGTGGTGCTAAACATTGAACACAGTGCCTTACCACTGAGCTATAGCTCCAGCCTCCCATTTCATCTTGTATTTCAAGATAATCAACACTTTCTCTAACCTCCCATCACCACCTACCCCAGGTCAGAGATAGGAATTCACTTAGGCACTTCTGTAGCATGTTTAATTTAATATCATGCTTGCTTTTTTATCTCTATTCAGTATGCACCATGAGGGCAAGGACCATGTATTTTTGGCTGAAACTTGGGCTTCCAGTGCCAAGGCATGGAATATGCTCATAACATTCTTGAGTGAGTTACTTCATCTCTTAACTTAGTCTAAGTTTCCACATATAAAAGATGAGGATAATCTCTATAGATTTGTAGTAAAAGGCTACTCTTTTTTAAAGTTTTAATTAATTAATTAATTAATCTACTAACTTTTTGTAACAGGGATTGAACCCAGGGGCACTAGGGGCACTTAACCACTGAGTCACATTCCCAGCCCTTTTTATTTTTTGAGACAAAGTTTCACTAAGTTATTTAGGGACTCATTAAATTGTGGAGGCTTATTTGAATGTGAGATTCTCCTGTTTTACCCTTCTGAGTCACTAAGATTACAAGCATGTGCCACCACACCCAGCAGGCTATTCTGATTCTAGACCGTTGTACTTCCCTTCATCATCCACTCCCCCAGTATTTATTTCCTTTCATTTGAGAGCTTTATTATGTTACTGATAGAGAAAAGGTTTAATGAATGATATCCATAGGACAGAAGAGAAGGAGAAATAAAATGATGTCACTTATGCATAAGCTCATTTCTGGGACTAGGATTAGGTGACTACAGGAAGGCAATAGTGGTCAAATGCTTCAGCATAGACTGTCCCTGGGTAATAAAGGAAAACAGAGTTGGGAAGGAGGGCCTTCTGCCCTTTACACAGCACCCAGAATTTTGTGACTCTCAGAGGATTGGGACTTTGAGTTTGCTAGGCTCAGGTTATAGGAATTTATTGTGAGGCTATACCTGGGAGTTCGGAAGCCAGCATTTATCTCATGGGAATATAAAAGAAGTATTTATAACAAGCCAGTCTTCACACAGACCAGAACTAGATTCAGGGATATTGATGGGACTTTGGTTTTTAGATCTTCATTTCCATGTTCTCCTGTTAATGGCACCCTAAGACATTCTTTGGGGTTTTGTTTATTTATTTTGGTCTTCTCCATTCTCCTCTTGAAGGCAGCAAGTTTTCTTATTTTCTACTTTGTGTTTTCTTTCTTCTATGTCAAAGCTATTACTCATTCAAAACATCTATTAGAGCTGAAGCTATCTTTATTATACATTAGAAGACAAAATTATGTAAGAAGTCAACTCATCATTATCATTTGACTTTGATATTAATTTCTGATCCTATGCTTCTGAAAGGCTTATCATACTTACACTTGTTCATTCAGTTCATTCATTTACAAATATTCATTATGAATCTCCTATATTTCAGGTGCTTTTCTTTGTATCAATAATACTGCCTAGATACCATACACACAAAAGTCTCTGTCCTCCAGATGCATGCATTCTAGCAACATTCAAATTGCTGTTTTAGTATTTGAAATAGAAAAGAGCCTGGGACTGGGGTTGAATTTAAGTGGTTACCAATGTGATATCACTTTGGGATCCAAATTTGTTTCTCCCTATACATAATCTGATATTGTGATATCATTTTGAAAGTGATCAGCAAGGTAATGGATGAGAATATGAAAGTCTATTTTGAGGTTTTCTTGAGACTGTCTCAGCATTCATTCTGCCCATTGATTGTTCATAGCCTTTTCGCATAACCTGCAAGTACACTATATATTTATTCCTTATGCCTTTTTCTGCATCAGACCACTTGCTCCTGTGTCCCACACTCAGACAAGACCACTCGGTTTTCTTAGGTCATGGATGGTTTATCTGAAAAGTGAATTGACGGACTAAAGAGTATTTATGAGTTCATATATGTCTAGGTAATATATTTGCATTTTCACAGTGGACATCCCAACCAACTTTTACCCCCTAAAAAGCACCCATGTTGATAATGTCAAACTTGTTTTTCAGGCTAATGGAGAAAAATTTTGGTCAATAAGTAGATTCGTAATTGCTTCTGAATTTCCATCATCTGTGTGGCCATTTGGGAAATACTCTCTTAAAACTCCAACCAAAAGAGCAATGAGCCAGAATTATTATGTGTTTTAGGCAAACTGTTGCATATGACCTTCACCCTCTTTAAAAAGAAAATGTTGTTAATATAAAAATATTGTGAGATTATTTCCAAATTAAGCTCATTAACAACTTGAAATGCAGTATGGTATGAGTGTCTCTTGTGTTTAACATTATAAAGAAGGAGTCTTGCATAAGACCTCTAAGCAGGACAGGAACCATCATAAGTAAATAGCTGTTTAAGTACAGAGATGAAATCCAATTACATTGCTGCATTATTTATCATCAGGCTGTTATGCTCTTCCCTTTAGCAATGTTTTATTTTAAATATCAGTACATTTATTGCCTTGGACCCCAAGAGTCACCACTCTGGGAGTTATTGGTTGCTACAAGGGCAGAGAGTACTTTAGAAACAATAGTAGTCTTAAATCTTCATGTTTCCCAGCTGTCATTCTCCTGTCATAGTCCTCTTTAAAAGGGTTTGGGGTTTTCCTTTCATTACATACGCATAACTTCCATTAGTGTTAATCACATGCTCTATTTTAGTGCTGTTTTGGCCCCTCTGGTTAAATAGGTGTTTAAGCAGTTTTTAATGCATTATACGTACTTATTTTTTTAAATGAGTATTATATGCCCAATTGACTAGAATGAATACAAAGTCAATCAGGTGAATACAGATTTATAATTATTTTTAAAGCATGTATTATTTACTCAACCAACCCTGACAGCCCTTTTGAAGTCATTCCAGCTGGGAGGGAAATACATGTATATGTCAATACCAAATAAACATTCATGAAATATTTTAGTGAGGTTCTCTCATCTCAGCTTAAAGCTTATCTGACTAATAATTTCCTTTTAACCTCTCTCTTTTCACAAACAAATTCTCAAAATCTTGTTCACTATTTTCAGTGTGCATTCTCATCATTTGCAAACCAGATGAAAGTGACCCAATCCCTCATACAATTCAAATAAGTGCAACAAATTCAGCAAGATATATTGTACATACAGAAAATTAGGCTCTTTTATGGAAGTAGAAAGTATATGCACACTTCTTTCAAGTCAGATACAATTGAGCTAAAGAATGATTTTTATTAAAAATTATCCAAAGTATCTAAAAATTAGTAAAACCGGGCAGACTCAAAAGAAATTAAGCATTCTTCTCTCCTCTTTCCAAACAATAAGACTCCACTCTGCTCCTATAGAATTAACCATTTTAGGTGTCTTCTCTGGGTTTATAGAGTTATCTTACAATTGTTTCCCAGGCCTTTAACTTATTTTCTAATTTGAAGTATTTTTACTATTTACAATAAAAATGTATTGCCCATATATTAGGACACTGGAATTAATTTTCCTTAGCTTTTAAAGCTCAAGGGAAATATATCATGCAGTTTTAAACAATGCATTCAGACCCTATGCCAAATGACAGACACCTGTTCTAGACCATAGCATAAACCATATCTTGTGGTAGAGTTGGAATCCATATTAGCTTTGAGATGAAAATATATTACTCTTTGTCAGAAAACTGTAGCATATAGAACTTTCTGGGGGGCGGGCAGGGTACCAGGAATTGAACTCAGGGGCACTCAACCACTAAGCCACATCCACAGCCCTATTTTGATTTTATTTAGAGACAGGGTTTCACTGAGTAGTGCTTAGAGCCTTGCTTTTGCTGAGGCTGGCTTTGAACTCATGACCCTCCTGCCTCAGCCTCCAAAGCTCTGGGATTACAGGCGTGCACCACCATGCCCAGCAGAAAACTGTAGCATATAGAACTTTAATTTATGATTAAATGAAATTTGAGTGTCAAAATTTCAAAAATACTTTATAAAGGCCTTGCTTATATTCAGTAATTCAGAAAAAAGAATACATTTTCATACAGTACCTGTGTGATAACTTCTTCTGTGCTGGTGACCCTGGTAGCAGAAACTGGGTGATGTTTGCAATGACAATGCTGTTAGACCTGAGGTCCAAGGTTCTTGCTAGCATAGTCTTCCCATGTGACAGGACTTGGAGCCCAGGTGTACTGCTGCCTGCTGCTGTTGCACAGTGGTTTCCAAGAGGGGAGGGTGGCATTATGATTCACAGATGTTCTTATGAGTCTACATGAAGGGAAAATCAGTTATAACAATATGGTTGAGAAACTAGATAGTGATGGGTGGGATGCAATCTCTTTATTTGAAAGAAAAGCATAAACCCCACTATCATAAAATGCATTCTTGAGAAATTATGATGAAGTAAGCTTACTTTATATCATAAAAAACTCCACATTGAAAGTCTTTTATCTGTTGTCATGTGAGTGTTTGTGTGGATGCTGGAATCCAGGGCCTTGATGCTAAAGCACATGCTCTACTGTTTTTTGAAATTCTTAATAATAGATAAATTGTCATCTTTTGACCATATTTATGTCTGTGACTTAATGCTATCCCACATGTGATAGCAAAAGCTGTTTAACTCAGTCCTGCTACATATTTTATATCATTCTTTATCTTTGGGATTTTCCTGTTTTTCAGGTTTCTTATTCAAGTCTGTCCTTCCTTCATTAACACCTACATTTCTCTTTCTGTCTCATTCTGTCCTTCCATAAATACTGATTACACATTTGCTACATGTTCCTCTCTGAATTAAACTTTGAATGAAATACAGTTCAAATCTTTCAAACCTTTATCATTTATAAGGACTATTACATATAATGTATAATAATCCAGTCTAATAAGGAAATAAACATTGTTAACCAAAAAATGCCAGTATGACAATGTTAGCTGGGGGTCATTGGTGGCTGCAACTTTAAAAATTGTGTTTGATGTGGCATATCTACATGTTTGTTAACCTTTAGCAGGCTACCTTTTAAGCAAGAATCTTTCTTAAATTTAGGAAAAGCCCTTCCTTGAAAGAATCAAAATGATTCTATTAAAAATTATTGGAGAGTTCCCCAATGTCCTTTTGAGTGAATACCTTAGTTAAATATATGTATTTTACAGAATAAAAAGATAGAGTTAATAAATTCCATACAATAAAATTATTATATATATAAAAGTAATAACTTGACCTCAAGATGGAAAGTACTCTCAGTTTCCTTACAAAACCTAACCTACCAAAGCAAAATTTACCAAGGAATAAAAATTTGCATGATACTGTAAAAGAATTGCAAAAAATATTTGCATGCCATTTCCTCTCACTTTATTTCAATGACTTTTAAAATTATGAGAATGTAGGAAAAGCATCTTGAGAGAAGAGCATACATCATTTTTACTAACATTCCATATCATCAGTGTATTTTGTTTTTAAGCTAGCATATTTTCTTTACTATTTTATAAGCAACTTTCTTCCATTTCTGTTGTCTTGTGCCATAGTGCAATGTCCTTTGTGTATGGGACACATTCTCTTACACATATAGGTCCCCACAGGAAAATCATGTAGATTACTTGACCTGGAGCATTAATAGCTACACTTAAAGAACTCTATAAACTATCAGAGAGGTGAGTTGCAATGTGACATCAACCATGGTGGTTTTTATTTATTTATTTATTTATTTATTTATTTATTTATTTATTTCTGTTGTTTGCTTGTATTTTAAAATTGTTTTCTATTACCTGATTATTTTTCACTTGAAAAACAATATTACTGAAAGCTTTCATTAGCACTAAATTATCTCCATATTTAGTAATCTCTAAAAATAACAAAGCATTTCATTAGTTAGAATGATCTCTACATTTTTCTGAACTTTGTATTAGAAAGGCAACAAATGAATAGCTTTCTTCACATGCCTCCTATGCTACTATTATATTGAAAATAATGAAGTAAATATAAAGCATCAACATTCAAAAAGTGATTTCGTTGCATTTTGGAAAAAGAACTTAGACAAAATTGTGGCTTTTAATGTTTATTGATATTAACACTGTCTCATTCTGTCCTCTTTTGTTCCTTGTTACACAATAGGGGGCTTCATTGAGAACCTACACAAGACCTAACCAACTGAAAGTATGCTTTACAAAAGAATAAAATTTAAAAATGTGAATAATATATTATTGCAAAAATATTTCCACTGCACTTTCTTCTTACTTCCTTTAAAATGCAGGTGTTGTGGTATACATGTTTCTATATTATTTTTTGAAAGCACAGATCTTTTAAAGATTTTATTCTCCTCTGAAACATTTCTAAATGCTTATGTGTTACAATATTCAAAGCCTACTAACCTGATTCAAAGAAAAAGAAATCTGTTTGGTACAGCACATATATGCTCACAAAGTCACTATTTGAGAATCAGAAACACATTTCAGTTTTCAGAAAAGAGGAAAATTCATTTTAAGGAGCTAAAGTATTCTGCCTCTCACTCTCTCTTTCTCAAAACCCCCTGAAATCAACACTGCAGCTGAGGGGATTTAATGTTAGAAACCTGTCCTAAATACACACTGACAGAAGGACCTTGTGATGAGATACAGAGCTCTCTGCTTTCTCACACATGCCACCACATGCTTGCTCAGGTTCTGCATTGTTTAAGAATACTGTGCAAGAGGCCCTTAATTGTATTCTTGAAATACCATGTAGTTAAGATGAATGCAGATTCATGTACATACAGGTATTTCCTGATAGTTTTATGTGTACTGGAAAATATAGAATCACTGTTGGCATCTTTGTTGGTTAAATAAACATTCTGTTGAGTATTGTGATTGATCCAGGCCCCAAAACATGAGTTTAAAAAATGAATGGGGGTGTTTTAACTGGGTAGGGTTGGTTTGGCAGGTGCTGTCTTAATTTTCTTGCATGGTAAAATGAAGTGCTGAGAAGAATCCAGTGATATAAAGAAATAGAATTCCTACATATCTCTATTGGATATGACACAATATAATCAAAGAATGCATATAATTAAGTGCTGTAGCTCAAAGCATCTTTGAAGTAGGGATTCTGCTGATTTTTTTTTATGTGATTGCTTACAGATTGGTTCTCTATTTGCTCCTAAAGAATATACTTAAACACTCAATCAATGAATAACCTACAGTAGTTTGTTGTAGATTCAATAGTGGGGAATGGTGCATAGTACCAGGATAGTCACATATACCGATAGGGAGTGTCAGTGGTCAAAATGCTTCCATTGCCAGAAGGTAGTCTGAAAATGGTCTAGAAATTCAATACAACATTGACCCTACATTGTATACATGATCCACAGTCAGTTTCTCAAGCATACTTGAAGTTTTAAAAAGAGCCATTAAAAAAAGCCAGGAATTTTTTTAAATCTATTTTTAAATAAGATTTTTTTTGTTGTGTGAAATAATTTTTAATGTATTAGTTCAAATGAGTTAAACAGCAAAATCTAATCATGTTTGTTGGAGGTTAAATGCATTTAAAATTACTGTATTTAAGAACTAATTTCTAATATTTAAAGTTGCATAATATTTTTATTTGTGTATGTATAGTTAAATGCTCATCTACTTCACTCTCCTAAAATCTGATTAATGAACAACAAATAACCATCCATAAACACACACTTTGTGATATCTGTCTTATTTCTATTACATTGTTTTTTTTCCTTATTGTATTATTGGATTAAGAGCAAGTTAAGTGGCAAGATTTCTAAGTAAACAGCTTAAAGCCATTTACCAAATGTCACACAAGTACGTTTGCTTTTTACTACATTATGAGAATCACCAGTATATTTTCATCTAAACACATATCAAAATTATACTTTTTAATTATTAGGTGGTTTTATTTGTTTAGTTATTCCAGATTGCTTGAAGATGACAACTTTGCTAGCCTAAAATTGGAATGAGATTAGAAATTAGATTTCCTACCAACAGAAAAAAATAACACAAAATGGCAATATAAAAATTTCTTGTCATCCTCATTCACAGAGTTTTTTTTTTTTATTCACAGTTTTAATGCATTAAAAGATGTGCATTTAAATGGCACCTTATTAGATAAATTCTAGCATGTATTTTGCATGTTTTAGGTTTCTAATTTTCAAAATGTTACGGGTAGCTTCATTGGTATTTTAAGGACTACAAGTATACTTAAACATACTATAGTAAATATTATACATACATATGTATAAAGATACTTTCAATGTTTCGTAGATAGATGTATATATGAGAAAAATTCATTGTATGTTAGAAACTGATTCTAAAATTTAAGTTTCATCAAATTATAAGGACAAATACATAACAAACATGATATACTATGATGTTGAGAATAAAATGCTCTGATAAACTTTGCACAGCATCTGGTTGATATTTTGATGCAATTTGTTTTTTATATTTAAGCAGTACTTGATGATAATGTGAATGTTACTTTTTTTTTCCATAGTGGTTGACATGCTTACTTTTTAAAGATATAAGCTACTACTTTTGGGAAGTTGTATTAAATCTCATGATTTATTATTTAATAATTTATTAAGCCCTTCACAAAATCTGCATAAGAAAATGCTGTCTATCTAACTATAAATGTAGAAATAGTGGTTTTACATAGTTAATTAATCCAAACTGAATTAATTTTAAAGATTCATTGGTTGTTCTATTGGACTTTCTTCAATGTTAAGATAAAGACTATACTATTCTGTAAAACAACTTAGTAGATTTAATCTGCTTATGAAAGATGTGAATGTTTGCAGTGAAAAATGTTAATGCTTGCATATTGTGAACACGTCTGTGTGGAACATATGCAAAGTGCCTGGAAGTGAGATCATTAGATGGGGAACAAATGCTAACTCTTTCTTTCTATTCCACATTCTATATTCATTGTAAAGATTCTAAAGTTTTGTGCATTTCTATGAGAGACTACATTTTCTAATTTAGGCAAACCAGCTGGGGAATTACAGTGTACTTTGAAAATAACACAGGCTATAGAAAGAAAATTTGCATAAGAACTGAGCTCAAGAGGATTTAAGGACTAAGGGTACTAGAAAAATTTCACTTCTAGACTGGCTCACAATCATAACCTGATAGTAATGATCTTGAAGCTGGGTTTTTAGTTTGAAACTACATAGGTTCCAAGAGGACATAGTTGTGACTTTGGCTTGCTCATAGTTGTTTTTCTAGCTCCAAGCACATAATAGGTTCCCTGTAAATATTGGCTACATGAATGGACAAAAAGATATAATTTTCTTTTATTTCCATCTTCTAATTTATTTGAAACTTGATTTAATGATCTTGTGATTAAAAACAAAGAACTTTCTATTTCAAATATAAATATTTAAATAAATTTTCTGAGTACTGTTTTTTTCTGTGATTGAAGCTAAATATTATAAATATTCAGACTCCTCATGTCAAGGAATCCCTAATCTGCATTTCTTATTCTCTAAATATCCTTGCTGAGTGGTATTATACCTAGCACAATATTCCTCCCTCAACTGTAGAATCTGTGGGAGCTCAATGATGTGAATTTATGAATCTTCATTTTTTAAAAATAATTTTGTATATTTCTAAGCAAAAATCTTTATCATGATGTTTGGGAGGAACCTCTGAAAGGACTTTTCATATGCCTAGAAATTAGTGCATGCTCTATCTTCACTGATGCAAATATTTACTAAAAAGAATGGAAAAGAAAATAACCTTTCTTCATTTTTGTTCCCCTTTTATGAAACCTAAAAGCATTTTGTTTTACAAAGCTCTATAAAAGCTCAGCACATAAAAGGTTAGGAGCCTGGCTTTTTTCTGTCATGTATATCTTTGAAAAATTGGTTTATGAAGAGTCATACATCATGTAGCCAGACATATGGGAATAGTTAAAGATTAAGGTAAATAGACAAATTGAACTGCTTTAAGTCATTTTTCTGTTTTCAGTTTTATGAAATAGCTTATGAACAAAAGCTGACATTAAGTAATCACAATGGGCTCTTATATATGATTTGGACAGTGGTAAAGATTTTAGTGTCAGAGATTGTTGCATCACCAATAGCTATATCAATTTGATTGGTGTCCAGATTTCAAAAATGTTACCTTGTCAAACCATAACCTTTTCCAAGTCTTTCATCTGTCATTGTTTTGTAGATTATATCATTTATTTTACATTACCTGTATCAGAAAGCCTGGATCATGGATTACAATATTTTTTTATTACAAACTGTTTTTTTTTTATTTTTTAATTAAATTAATGCTATAGGCATTTGTGTTCAAAGAGACTAATCAAATATTTTGGAAGGAAGTTTGATTTCATGTAACAAACATTACTGTCACTTTACCTAAGGAGACCTTTGGTTCTTTTTTTGCTTTGGAAAAAGATATTTCAGAACCATTAGGAGAACATTTTTAATAAATTGAGTAAATATAATGAAATTTTCAGGGTATCTAACACACTAATATCCTGTGGAGAAAAGCTAGCTGTTGAACTTTAAGGTAGTTCCTAGGAATTTGCACAGTGGCATGGTTACAAGCCCCTACTCTTATGAAAACTGCTATGAGATCTTTAATGTCCACACAGGAAAGGAAGGATTTGCAATTTTGTGGTCTCATTTGAAAGACCCCTACATAGTAAACTGCATGGAACTCAATTTATCTACCTCAGAAAGGAGAGAAGGGTTTGTAGCGCCTGCAACCTATAAATCTAAGAAATTCTGTGAATATATGCCTTCATATTCATGCAGCACCAATCTCCTTAAAAATAATAAAAATAACAAAGTCTATGATCATCAGGTTGATGTCGATAAAAATCCATTAACTTTTCATCATTATCACAGCTGTCATATCAAAGTACAAATGTTCGTGGGGCGAGCTCATCTGCCCTGGTCGCTGTGCAGAGGTAGATGAAGATCTTTTACATATCTCTTTGTTGGTTTGGCTTTTTTAGAGTATGTGCTTGATTTCAGTACCACAGATGGTAAAAGTGTCATTTAAGAAGACTATAAATATTTGCGCACAGATAGGTGAGCCCAACTTATAAGACATCCAGCTAACAGCCTTTTCCACAGTCTGAGTAATGTGAGTGATAGAAATTTTTTTTTAAAAAAGAAACTTCTAGCAAATGTTGACCAAGTATTTTCTTGATCATGATCTTATTCTACATGAGCTAGCACTTGCATTTATGCCTCTCCTGGAGACTGATCCTTTATAAATGCATAATGTTTTCTTATCATTTGAAATACTCTAATTGTTACTAGAAATATGTTTTAGAAATAATCTAGTGAAATTTGCTGAAACTCCTCAGGATATAAATGTATGAACTATTTCTCCTTAAGAAATTGGGGTATAAAAGAGGAAAACACCATCAAGTATATTTTGATGAAATTCTAGCATTTTTGTGGATTGGAAATCTCTGTGGAATTGGGTACCTCCAGCAATTTTATCCTCAGTCTTTCCTTATTTTATCTCCAAGCACAAAATTATTTTGGTTTGACACTTTTGATTCAGTTAAAAGCTGAGATTTCTATTGTTTTTTAGATCAGGTTAGCTAAATCGCTTTTTTATCTGAATACAGTATGTTCCTGCATCAAAATATTCTTATAAATTCATGCTTTCTTATTCCTTCATTTTTTATACAATTAACTCATCAACTCAGAAATACATATACATCCTTTAATATTGAATATACATCTTCCTTGCATTTGTTCTTTTGGACAATGAAATCCTATTTCAAAATGCCTGCATACCCAGTGTTTTGCACATCTCCTTTAATTTTTCTCCAGGGGGACCATTTTAGTCTGATGTACTCAAGGCTGTAATGGGATATTTTTGTGAAATGGAGGGAGTTAAAACAAGAAAAACTTATTGATTTAATAATTTGATGGTCTCCTTTTTTACTCACCTTTATAATTTTTCTTATTATAGCATATAAGATTCATTAAATGTTGTGATTCAAAGATAAAGTTCTTTTCCCACTGTTACTGGAAACAATGTAAATTCAATATTTCATTGTACATTTTGGCATCAAGTGTGAAATACCCTTTTTTTAAGGTGTTGTCATTAGTTAAGCTTTGCTCAGTTATTCAAGCAATTTAAACAATTAAAATATATCCCAAAATATCCATAAAATTTGACAATGTATAACTAAAGCAATACCCTAATAGTGTTAATGCACTATTAGAACTTAAAAAAATCTTGAATCATTTTAAATTTCTCCAGTATGCTTGATCACAGAATTATATTAAAACACTTTTAAGTTTAAGAGCACTTTTTAGGTCACTTGTGATGATAGATAAGCTTTTTAAAGTTTCTTAATATTGGCCATAAAGCAAGTGTCAATGAGCTTGAACTGCGTACGAATGACTTTTTCCCACTTTCTACAGGATGTTTCAAATCTATGGGCGCTAGAGGGTGCTCTTGGAACTGATACTAACTAGGAGAAAACTAAACTTGTTCTTTTAAATCAATACTATCAAGATCCAAAAATGTTTCGAATGAAATACTATATTGTTATTAGTTTTTGACATTGGGCTCCGTGATTGTCTTTTGTATAACTTCCAAAATAAATCACAAAAACAGTAATTCAAGCTGAGAGCTCCACACTAAACAATTATTTGTTATTGAAATCAAGATTCTCCTCCTCCTCTACCCTTTTCAGTACTTTCCCTCTCTTTCTTTTGGAGATATAGATTGGTGATACATTGTTGTTAATGGTAAGGAAAACGGGCTTGTCAGGCAATTAATGTTTTCATTGCAATTTAAAGGCACACAGCCACAAAAGGTTGTTTCTTAAAACAAATGTGTCTAGAGACTGTGGTCCACCTTTCCCCTAGTGTTTGTGAGACACTGTGAGCATGCTTGTATGCTTGCACATGAGTATACACCATGATTATGTTGAAAAATATTGTTTTATATGAAAATTGAAGAATCCTCTCCCTTCCCCTGACCTCCTGTGGTTATTTATAAAGGCATCAGTTGTAGTTGCCTTTCTTAGACCTTCCCTGCAGGCATGATCAGACTCAAGCAGGCAGCTATTTCCCTTTAATTTTCCACAGCAAGCCAGTAATGCTTACGATTATTGTGAAGTCAGGAAAAGTTTAGTTTCATCAAGTGACATGTAGTGATACAATTAGTTACTTAAGCACTTCTCATAAAATGTTTCACTGTAGAACCTAGTTTGTCAGATGCAGCTAAATATTAGCATCTCATATGAAACAAGAGTAAAGTGGCCTTGTGGAAAGCACAGCTGACAGCTCTCAACATGAGCAGAATGATGGCTCTCAATTGTAATTGATTCTGTAAGTACTGAACACAAACCCCCAGGCAATTCAAGAAAATAGGATGATGAAGGACTGCAAACTAATATGTTACACATCTTCATTGATTAGACATTGATTAACAATTGTTTTCCTGAATGACAAACAGCTAGTGGTAAAGTAACTGAGGCTTGTGATTTTTTTACATCTTAGACAGAGATTACTTCTTTATTCAGCTGATTATGAGCTAATGCTAAACCAGGAGGCAGCAACAGTTTGAGAATCCAGACTAGTGTTTGCTTTTTTTTTTCTTCTTTTTTTAATAAATCCTCTCTGGCAGACTTCCTAGGTTTCTGGCATGTTTCTATTAGACACAGATTTAACTAAATTTAAAAATGATCAGTCAACTTCCAAAATACAGAACATGTACCTGTGGCATAACTACACTTAAAGGGAAGATCATTTTATGGACTTGGTATTTACAAGCATATTGATCAGTGTTTATTGAAATTTTAAGTTAATTCTCTCTCCTCTTCAGTGCCTTATTGGCAATTATAGACAATTTTAGAATGAGCTGATCAGGAGTTTGTGTCTGTGGCTTATGTAAGCATACTGTTTTAGAAATATGTGAAATATGAATCATTGGAGGAATAAAATATATAATTTAATATTTGGTTCATATATAGTGGAATATTATGCACAATATCAGATTCATGTAGTGAAATCTTACAGAAGTATAGTAAAATTTCTTATATCTATTTCAAAACATCTCTAAAAATAAGCCCAATGTAAAAATTCTATGTTGGATTTTCACGTAATTTTTTCTCTACTGCAATGAAAAAAAGAAAAAAAAAAGGACAGTTACTGAAGTAAACTGGATTATTACTACATAAAACCAAATTACAATGAGACTAGCATCCTTTTCTTTCTAGAGTATTCTATGCATTTTGAAGATTTGTGGGAAACATTATTTATAAGCAGAAATAATTAATTTGTTCTGGCATTCTTCATAATAATAGTCATGAAGAATTTTGATGTTCCAGAAAGCTTAATAATTTGCTTCTCCATTGGAATTTGATTGTAAATTAGCACTAATTAATGTTCACTTAAGTGTTACAGATGTGTGATAAATCTAGTTAGTTACCAAATGAGTAACTATAGAAAATTTGTTCTGTGAAAGTATATGAATTAAGATTAATGATTATAGAGTGTCATTTTTAAAAATAAGAGAAATTCATTATCATTTCCAGTGTTGCAAGTCAATTTTAACATGTACATAATTTAGGGAAAAAGAAATTAGTAACCTTATCATTTAAATTAATACAGAGATGCATTCAATACCAGTCTTATTAGTTATTGAATTATTAGAGGCATAATTGTAAAATTTCATTGTCTTTTGCCCTCTAATGCCCTCTAGGTTAATAAATCAAATCTGTTCTTTATGAACATTGAGAGCTTTATAATAATAAATATATTAATATACTTTTCCCCAAATAATTTTTGTATTTCTCACCTAAGATACTGGGCCTTTGTGTATGTACATATTAACTCAAGGCTTTTAGTTAAAGATCTGCTGTACATTTTGGGTTTTTATCTATGGGGAAGAGAGAAATATGCGAAATTCATTTCTAAATTTCAAATTTTGACTATTGAAAAGCTAGTCTTTGTTTAAGAAATCTGGCTGCATTCTAAAGGAAACACATGTTATGCTTTAATAGAGGAAGAATATCTAGTGAAAATATACAGGTCTGCAACATTTATAAAAGAAACTAAGCATAACCTTGACTCCCTGAATTGCCCTTAATTTAAAGTATATCAGTGGACACATGCTAATTATAAGTTGCATCCTTAATATTATTTTTGAGGGCTGATAAAACTTTCCCCTTTGCTTTATATTGTGCTCAGAACTTAGGAAAGGGAGTGTTGATTGGCTAGTGAAGCATGAAAAAAGAACAAATGGAAAACTGTCCAACATCCATATATCCCAGGGGAGCTGAAACTCCAGAAAGAATTCTAATAGGGTGCTGTTTCCTTGTCCGTCTGTGAGCAGGTGAGAGCGCCACTGCAGGGGTCTGTGTGTAAATTTAAAAACCAGAAGCCTGGAGTGTTACAGAAGCAACAATGATGTGATATTTCCACTTCAGCTCCCTTTTGGGGAAATAAAATCACCTCCTTTGGTGTTGGCTCAGTGTGTGTGTGTGTGTGTGTGTGTGTGTGTGTGTGTGCATGTGCGCATGCTCATACACGTGCATGTGCATTTCTGTGGAGCTGAGTATGCTCCACTTTCTTCAAGCATATTTAATATCTTTACATTTTTAAATGAAAATGTAGCTGTCGATTTTAAACTGATTTGGATGGACAGCAATAAAATGCAAACCTCACGTCAAATTAGAATTTTCAGTGAGGATTTCTAATGGAAAGTAATTGCTGACAATAAAAAATGACAAATTACTAATTACTTAGTTCAATTAGACTTTTGTGCCTTTGGTCCTAAGTGGCAAGCATAAGCAACTCTTGCACTTTTATAACAATTAATGACACTAAAACTATTTAAACTGCCAACAGATGTAAGAAGACATGAATTGAAACTTACTTAATTTACATACTATCCCTATTTTATATCAAGTAAATGGTGTTTAATTTTTATGCTACAATTAAATATTCCTGGTACAGTGCAATTTTCACAGAACTTCAAAGGGCAAAATATAACTGTTCAAAAGCTGGTCAGTGTTAATGCTCCCTTTTCTCTTATCACAGCAGTGTTTCTCTTTAGAAGATTCTTAGAGTATGAATTTCTATCTATATTATATCTGCAGTTATACATCAGTGTTAATTGAATAGCTGTACTTCTGCTTTTTGTTTTTTCTTCTTTATTGTCTATTCTGTTCATCTTTAATTTCCTAATGATATATTCAGCATCCATATATTTTCTGCTTCCCTTCCTTCCCATGAGGCTAATTCAGGTGTATAAAAGATTTTTTATAAGTTCAGCTCAATTAACTGTGTCTGCACTGATATCTTCTGGTTATAGCATACAGAGAACTTAATTTGGCATTCCCAGTGCTATCATTTTTGGTTATTTTGATTTATTATATTATAAATATAATATATATAAATAAAAATATTATATATTTGCAAATATAGAATTTTAAAAAATGTTTCCAGTTATAATCAGAAAGATTTTTGTTTTCTCTGTGGGTCAGCAGGAGAATAGACTACTGCAGATGCATGTAGAGTAAAAAAATGAGAAAGCAAGGGAAACAATTGTTTCTAATGATCAATTTCCCTATTAAGACTTTAAATATATTTATTCTTTTTTCAAGGCATGTAAAAAACCTGTTCATCTGTGAAACGAAAATAAAAATTCTGATCAGTACTGAGGCAATTCACCTGGTACCTTGTGCTTACATGTTGGGGTTTAAGTGTGCAGAGTTTAGCTCCCTCAGGCCTGACAGTTTGCAAGAGCTGTGGCTGTGATTTAGGTCAGCTGAGGCAAACCTCAGTTAGGAGGAGGAAACGTTCTCTTCCCCTTATCGCAAGGCACAAGTTCTGCATGGTTTGGCCAAGAGGAAGAAGCTTCCTGCATACTTATCCTGGGAACAGTACATTCTGAAGAAACAAATGCATCCTCAGAGGAGTAGATAATGTCTACAAAGAACTTTAGGAGGTACTTATCAAACAAACAGGAACAATTTGAATCTAGCTCTGTGTATCTGCTGAGGCATGATATTTGGACAATGTGGGTAAAGTGTTATTAAAGAATTGCTTGCTTTGTTAGAAGAAGTGTATAAAAGGAACTTGCAAATAAACTTCAGCATGCAGTTGCGATTGCTGCCTTGGCTCTGCATCCCCTGTGTCCCGGTTATTTCGTGACCCTTACCCAGGGACCCGAACGCTCTAGATGTTCACACTTACAGAGTAAGGAAAATGATTTTAGGTAACAAATCCAGCCATAAAAAGAAACACAAAAGGATGTTATAGAAAAACAAAATACAAAATACAATTAAAGACTTTCAAATCAATCCATATCTAAGCAAAGAATTGCGTCAAAGATAAAAAAGTTAAACTGGCTATTATTGTCCACTAGGAGTTTCTTTACCCCATAAGATTCTGCACGTGTCACTAGGAGTTCAGGCATCAGGAACTTCATTACTTTTCTCAGTGTTTTGAAGAAGACTGCGCACATCCCATTAATTTCAATTTAAATGTATTTTCTTTATACTTAGTACTAGCTGTTTAAGATGGCATGTGTTTTTTCCTATTGCTACTAACAGTTAATTGTAATTGGGTGAACATAAATATTTTTATTCAACTGCCCAGTAAGCAAAAGGGAAAATGTAAATATGTCTTGTTTTATCATATGAATGCAGGCATGGGGCAATTGAGTGACCCTAAGACTTAAGAAGAAACAGATTACTAGTGCTTTCTCCAGGGCTTTTACTTGATTTTTGCATTTCTTTCCCCCATCACATCTGAGCAATTAAGCTGTTGTTTAGAAACAACATAGGAAACTAGATCCAAATAACCAAGGGTAGTTTTTGGACAAACCTCTGTTGTTTCACCATAGCTGTAGTTTTCTTTTCTCATGAGCTCTGTGAACTTTAAGGGCTAGACATAAAACAGACAGTGTACTAGATAATAGAGGAAAAAGGAAAAGTTTAGGCAGGGGGTAGGAGGCCTGGGAAGGGACAGGAAAGAAAGACTTTCACAAATCACAAGAAAAATGGCACTGGCATTGTGCCTAAAAAAAGATAACGTGGAAAAGAGGCAGTAGCAGCGATGGACTTAGCAAGTATATTTAGAGCAAGAATGATAGGAAGAAAGAAGTGGCCTAATTAGAAGACAGGGAAAGGAAAAGAAGGGGAGGGGGACAGGGACACTGACAGAAGGAGAGGGAGAAGGAGAGGCAGAAAAAGAGGGAGAGGGAGCAGGAGCAAGTGCTGAGGAAATGTCAGGGAAGAAAATAAAACAAAAATCAGAAAGCAAAGGACCTAGGGAAATTAGCAAAACACCACTTGAATCTAAGGATACATCTTTACTGGAGTCACAGTGCGCCATGAGAATAGGATCTTTTGGATGGTTTAAAAATCCAAGGAATGAATAATTTCCTTCCTGTTTTCTATCATTATCATTAAGACACAAACAACAGAGAGTGTCACTTTGTTAATCTAGATTTTTTTTTCTTTTTGGTGGTTATATAAGGAATTGAAAGGTGTATACTATCTTCAGGAAATACATAAAAATGCCATAGACCTACTTGCATAAGATTTGTTTTGTGTATTTTGTCTGACCTGTGTTTTGTACTCAATGAAATTTTGAGGTTTTTAGGCTCTAGGAATTTTGAACACAATCACTTTTTATATAGGCAAGCATGTTAAATTACTCCAAAGGTTTTGAAAGAATTGTGGGGCATATATTTTCTTAGTTTGGGCTTTTTCTTTTTTTAGTTTAATTTTTAAATTTGTTTTAGTCAGTTACCCATGACGATAGAATGCATTTATGCACTTTGATATATCATACATAGTTGGGTATAACTTCTCATTTTTCTGAGTGTACATGTTGCAGAATTATATTGGTTGTGTAGTCACATATACACATACAGTAATAATGTCTGCTTATTTCTACTATCTTTCCTATCCCCACATTCCCTCCCCTCTTCTCCTCTCATTGCCCTCTACCTAATCTAAGGTAATGCTATTCTTCTCTAGNAAGGTAATGTTATTCTTCTCTAGTACCCCCCGTCACCTTACTGTGAATTAGCATCTACATATTAGAGAAAACATTTGGCTTTTAGTTTTGTGGGATTGGCTTATTTCACATGATATTCTCCAACTCTATTCATTTACTGACAAGTGCAACATATACACGTATAGGGTTGGTATGTAGCTTAGTGGTAGTGTATTTGTCTAGTATATGTGAGCTCTAGGTTCAATCTCTAGCACTGGAAAAAAATACACACACATACACATTACATACTACACAGGCTTAATGAAGTAAACTTTGTTGAATTCCACTTTCTTTATGAAAACCTTTTTAGATGATTATGCTCCCTATTTTTTTGATTACATTTCTGCTAAGGAATCAGAGGTTGATTCTGGTCATAAGTGTCCTCTTTCTTGACATACAGAAGTATTAGAAGACTGTTGTCATTATTTCCTTCCTTCTTCCTTCTTTCTGGATGTACAAGGGACTCTAAAATGACTGGAATAGGTTTAGTTGGATTGATTGCCCATTGAATAGATTAAATAAATATCTATCAACAACTAAAAAAAATATTTTAAAAAGTTAAGTGCTTATTATAGCTATTAAATATCATAGTAAAAAGTTGCCCATCCTGAGGCAAATTTTTAACTTACATTCATTTCTTTAATTTATATTAGGGGCTGAAGGCTAACATAGCAAAGTTAAGATACCTAACAAATGGATAACAGTTTTGTTTATGGACAGACTGATATCTAACTTCTATGGATTGATTTTCCTTTACTTGGATTTTATGTAGACCCAAAACAGAGGAGGAAAATCTGAGAGACATTGTGTATATGTCTCAGGCAATCACTGAGGATACCTTGTAGTAAAATGTGTTTTCTACTCCAATTCCACATGTCCTTACAAAGTTATTGTGTCCAATTCAAATTTTCTCTACTAATTTCCTCAAATAATTGTCTATATTCTTGGGAGATTTGGATTTATTGCATGATAATGTATATAGTTATCAGGTTCAAAATTTTTATTTCCATTCCATTCATATTATGAGGTTAAACAATAGGTTGCTATTGTGATAGAAATATCTTAGTAGAAAAATGTATGAATTTATAATAAGCAAAGCAAATGGAATTTGAAATCACAAGACATATACTTTTATGCAATATTTTCACAGTTTCTAAAATTTCCTGAACTTCAGAAATTAGTCCTCAGAGAAAATTTATTGTGTTAGCAACTTATAGTTATGTCTTTCTTTTATTTTTGCAGTTTTTGCTAATAATTACTGAAATATAGGTAGTAACTTGTCTTATTTTACAATAGAAGAAATAAGTCATTGTAGTTTTGCATAATAAAAAGCAGAAAATGACTAGCTAATAAATTAAGTGCACTATTTTGGCTTTAAATGATTTTAAGTTATGTCAGATTCCTTTAAAATCAAGAATAGACTGATCTTCTGACAGATGGGAATTTATATTTTAAGGCATCCTATTGGAGATGAGTAGAAAGTGAGAGAGATTGATGGAAAAATATATTAGTGGAGTACTGTGATTCAAGGACAGATTATTATATTAATTCTAGGAGTCTATTCTGAGCTTTTGGGTAACTAGGAAATTGAAAAATTTTTAGTTAAAATATATAGTATATTTTCTTTATTTAGTTTAAGAAAAAATAAAATGGAACTTTTCTTTCTTAAATAAGTTGAGGGAAATCTTGGGGGGAAAATTAAAAACCTTACCCACCCATCAATTAAGGGTTAAAATGAGGAAAAAAATTCTACTTTGAAATTTTCCCTGACATTCTATATGATCTTGGAGAAGACATTTAATCCTTTGCATGCTAGAATACACAGCATAGAATGAAGACAGCAGCGTCTACATTTTTTAAGGACAAAGTTGAGAAAAATAACCACTTTGTAAAATATGGTGTATGATAAAAATAATTATTTTTATGTTTTAAGAGTCACTAAGGTATTTCAAAATAGAATTAAAACTCTTAAAGCATTAATACTATTATGATTGAATGCACTTTTTCTAAAGTATTACACTCAGTATTTAAATGATGCATCTAAATCCGATTATTTTAAGTCATTTTAAAATTACATAGAAAGATCAAAAGCATTTCAATTTTGAAAAGAGGGAAGAAAAGAAGAAAAAATGGGGAATAAGAACTAAAAGACAATAGTAATAAACATTTTAGAAATGCAAAATATTGTTTGAAAGCTAAACTTAATAATGTAAAAAGTAACATGTGACGTGAAAATAGATTGAGACCTTTAAATTTAAAATATAGTCTGCCTGGCACGGTAGCACATGCTGTATTCTCAGTGGCTCAGGAAGCTGAGACAGGAGAATCTGGAAATCAAAGCCAGCCTCAGCAATGGCGAGGTGCTAAGCAACTCAGTGAGACGCTGTATCTAAATAAAATACAAAATAGGGATACGGGTGTGGCTCAGGGGTTGAGTGCACCTGAGTTCAATCCCTGGTACCTAAATAAATAAACAAACAAATAAACTATATTTTGACTATAAAGTCATTTAGGCTATTTGAACAAATGTATTCAGTATAGATTTACATTTAACTTTGTGTTTAATCCTTAAGTTGGTTTCAAATTGTACTAAATCAGGATAGTATAGAATGCTAAAAACCTCAGAGTACCATAAATTTAAAAACAGAAAAATTGGAGAATGAGGTACTAGAATTCTACAGATCCTGCAGGAGGTCTTTCCCAGTATAATTCCCTTTGTGATCTGAGAGTCTTTTACCCAGATCCCTGAGCACTGGCCATTCAAGCTCCCCTTACACTCCACATTGATGGGAGGCTCAGTATCTCATAAGGCAGTGTTCGGGGCACAGTATTTCATATCTACTTTGCATAGTTGGATAATGAATATCTACTATTGTCAATTTTGCCATATATTAAACCTCTTGGAAAGTTTCTTCACTCTATCTTTTTTTTTAAATAATAAGTTTAACTACATTTGAATAATTGTTATGTACTGTGAATACAGGGATTTGGAAGGCAGCATATTATGAACGTGGATCTTAGCATGTAGGACCACATAGCTTATTAAAAGACAGCTTAAGACCAATAATTACCACATAGCATACTAAGGGAAACAACTAGAGTCTGAACATATTACAGAGCCATGCTAAAAGAGGATTTAGTCCACTTAATAACCTAAGAGATTTCATCAAGCAATTGAAACCTAGGATGAGTGATGAGAAGAAAGGGACTGTAGGTCAGAAAAAAAAATGCATATACAGAGTCACTGAGTCCAAATAAGCTGTGTGTGGAAAACTGCAAGATAAGTCAAATAAAGTTTTCTCCTTTATTTTTGTGATAGGTTTTTGAAAACAGCTTTATTGTGGTATTTTTTATATACAAAAATATACATATTTAATGTGTATCATGTGATGAGTTTGAACTGAGCACATCAATCAAGGCAATAAACATCACATCCCTAATTGTCCATGTTCTCTACCTTCTTGTGCTCATATGTGGCAAGAATATTTAATAGAAGATCTACCCCCTTAAAAATTTAAGTGCATTACCCAGTATTAACTTACAGTACCACGTTGTACAGCAGATCTGTAGACCTTATTCATCTTACATAACAGAAACTGTATATCCATTGAATAGCACCTCCCCATTCCCTCTACCCCCCAACCCTGGCAACCACCACTCTATTCTCTGCTTCTATAAGTCACATTTGTGGATTCTTGTGGTGTTTTCCTGTGACTAAATTATTTCACTTAGAATATTCTTATCCAAGTTCACCCAGGATTTTTGCATCTAAATGTAATCCATCCCTGTTTGTTGAACTCCTCATTGAATGAGTGACTATTTTAAATGAGTGTTGAGTGACATTTCCATGTTCCAGTTGCTGTTCTAAGTACTGAGCACAGAGCAATGAATTAATCTTCTCTTATTAGGCTCACATTCTAGTGGGGTAAATAAGCAGAGTAAATAAATGAGATATGGAATGTAAACAAATAAATGTTAGGGAGTGTAATGAGAGATAGCACTGTGATGGAAAAGGAAAGGTGTTAAAATTTTAGATACGATGGCCAGGTATGGTTACCATGTAAAGGAAACAGTATAGTGCTAATTGACTTTTTTGGGGATTGATCATTCATGGATAAGTCTTGAGGGCAAAGCCTCCCTGGTTTGTTCAAGAAGCAAGTCAGTGTTAGTGTAGATGAAGTGATATAAAAAAAGTAGATTAGGATGGGATCAGAGGAAAAAGAATGACTTTATACATCACTGCAAAAGATGTGAGCTCTTACCCTGGGGAGAAATTAAGTAGAGGATTGACATAGTGTGACTTACATTAAAGCAGGATTATTTTGGATGTTCTTTTGAAAATAAACAAAAGTTGGCCAAGAGCCAAAAGAAGGACCAGGTTCTCTGGGGATAGGGAGAGGAGTTTGAGATTTCGGTGGCTTGGATTAGGATGTAACAGTGCAAGTAGTAAAGATCAGCTATCTTTTCTATATTTTTAAGGAAAAATAGGAAGCATCAGCTGAAGGATAGAATGCAGAATGTGAGAGAAGTCATGGATGACTTAAGAGTTTCTAAATGGAGAAGTCTTCTAAATGGAGAAGACTACAATAGAAGGAAGGCAAGCAGGAGCTATCAGCAGCTTCTAAGTTTGAGAGATCAAGTGAATATTCAGGAAAAACATGTTGACACATGAGTCTAGAGTTCTGGCAAGAAATATGAGCCAGATAGATAAATAGCTTTGGGAGTCAGCAGCATATAGTTGATGCTATTAAAAAATCATAAAACTAGATGAATGATCAAGAGAATGAATGAAGATATAAATAAAAAGAAATCTAATGACTGATCTCTGGGGCACTTCAGCATTTAGAAGTTAGAGAAGAGGTGAAACTGGCCAAGAAGTCTAGGAAAGACTGGACATAGAGAGCAGTGGAAATGTGGTGAAATGGTTTCCTGAAAGCCCCAAGAATAATAGGGTCAAAATGGACAGGAGCCCAAAAGATGCAAGTGCTGCCACTAGACCAAGATGAGAAGTGATGATTGTCATCAGAGTTAACAACAGGAAAGTCATTGTTGGTTCCTATGGTTTGAATGTTTGTGTCCCCTAGAAATTGTTAGGATGGCATTCTAACTCTCAAGACGGTGGTATTAAGAAGTTGAGCCTTATAGAAGTCACTAGTCACCACAGCAGAGCCCACATATTGATACACTATAAACCTTATGGAGCTAGCTAAACCCTCTCCACTATGTGACAATACAGCAGGAAGGCACTTTTCAATAAAGCAGAAAGTAGGCCCTTAGCAGACATTGAATCCGCTGTGATGTTGATCTTGGACTTCTCAGCCTGTATAACTGTAAGAATTAAATTTCCATTCTTTATAAGATACACAGCCTATGATATTTTGTCACAGCAGCTATATGGATTAAGAAAGTGATCTTGGTAAGAGGAGGTTGGTAGAGTGACTGGAAGGAAGACACCTAGTTACAATGAGTTACAGAGATAATGGAAGAAGAAAACTGGGAGCAATGAATTTAAATAGGGTTTTACTTTTTCCTTGTGAGATTTGGTATGAAAGAAAGGAGAGAGATGAGAATGTTAATGAGAAGAAAATGAGCCAATTTTTTAAGATAGGAGAAATTTATGTAAATAGAAATGATTCAATTAAAAAGAAAGAAAAAAAAACACTCAGGAGGGAGAAGGGGAAATTACTTGTGCAACATTCTTGAGTAGGCAATAGGGGACAGGCTAAATAAACATGTACATTGAGGGGTTGGCCAAGTTAGAAATGAATTATTCATCTTTTCTCAAATTCATATGTGTCTTGAGAGAAAATTATCATATTTCTCTTTTGTTCTGGACTATTTTTTCAAGGATGTTTGCACAGCAAGTTAAATAGGTTTTCTTACTGTTCAGTATAATAAAGATAATGTCTCCCTATGGGTACAGGTCAAGAGAAGTTGTTCACATCCCATTATAAAATATTCAGGTTCCCTAATCTCAAAATTCCTTTCCTGTGATGCAACCCACTGCATATACAGATGTTGCTTATTCTCAATACAAAGCCCTGTGGTAATCAGGTCCAAGGGAACTATATTAGTCAGGGTGTAAAAAAAAACAAGAATTGATAAATTTATTTATTTATTATAACAAATTGGTTCACGCAATGATGGAGGCCGAATACTGCAAGATCTGCTGTTGACAAGTTAGAGACCTAAGAAAGTTGATGGTGTAGTTGTAGTTCCAGAATGAAGATAGTAAATTGGGAAAAAAACAGAATTCTTTTTGACTCAGACTTTTATTCTATTCAGGCATTCGACAGATTGGGCAAGACTCACCTACATTGGGGAGGGAAATCTGCTTTCATCAGTCTGCAATTGAAATTACCATATTTACCAGAAAACCAGAAACACCCCAAAATAATTTTAGACAAATATGTGGGGCCCCTATGGCCTGATTAGGATGACACATCACAAGAAAATGTATGTATAGTAGGTGCTGCATTTTCTTTTTTTAAATAAAATTTGTTCTTTTTAGTTATAGATTTTAGTAGAATGTATTTTGACATATATACTTGGGGTATAAGTTCCCATTTTTGTGATTGTATATGATGTGGAGTTATACTGGTCATATAACCATTATGAACATAGAAATGTTATTTCCAATTCATTCTACTCTCTCTTTCATTCCCATTCCCCTTCCCATCACTCCCTCCCCCCATCCAATCTGGTGAACCTCCATTCCTGCCCCTGCCCCCTGATGCTATTGTGAGTTAGTATCTGCATATCAGAGAGAACATTAGGCCTTTGGTTTTGGGGGATTGGCTTATTTCACTTAGCATGATAGTCTCCGGTTCCATTCATTTACTAGCAAAAGCTATCATTTCATTCTTCTTTATGGCTAAGAAATATTGCATTCTGTATATGTGCTACATTTTTTATTTATCCATTTATCTATTGAAAGGCACCTAGATTGGTTCCATAGTTAGCTATTGTGAGTTGAGCTGCTAACAACATTGATGTGACCACATTGCTATAGTATGCTGATTTTAAGTCTTTTGTATAAATGTGGATGAGCGGGAAAACTGGATCATATAGTGGTTCCATTCCAAGTTTTCTGAGGAATCTCCATACTGCTTTCCAGAGTATTTGCACCAATTTGAGGTCCTACCAGCAATATATGAATGAGGTACTGAAATTTCTAAGAGTACTAAACTGTGCTTTGTATAAAAACCAAAACTCTCATGGCTTTTGGTAAGCTAACTTTTCAGGCTCAAAGTAAAATAAATAATTAAACTTAAATATATTAAAATTAAAACAATAAATTTAATTTAAAAATAATAAAATAAAATAAAAATAAAAAATAATTATAATAAATAAATAAACTTCATAATTCTTGACAGGTAACATCTAGGATCTGGGCAATTTTCTATGTTAACAGAAGGGTAAGTAGGATTTATGATCATAGATGTGAATAGTTTTGATAACTCCAGTTATCCCAATTTAATTGGAGGCAAATTTATTAAAACATAGCAGGGATGGAAGAAAACCTATTGATGACTGGAAAGGACAAAAATGTCTAAAACTCTTATTAAAGAGAGTGAGAATGTGAACAAACAAGAATTTGTACAAATATTGTGATCTTTTGTGGTACTAAAAAATATGTGTTCATGAATTTAAAGTGATACTGGATATGTGACTGAGACTAGCTCAGTTGTAGCCTTGTTAAAATTCAATCATAGATGTAGGTGTAGAGGGTGGAAGTTCAGTGGAGAAAGCTGGCAAGAGCCAAAGGAGCTAAGGACCTAGTAAGAGTGATTGTAATGATTGAGCTGTGAAATGTAAACTGGCTAAATAGGGTAGTGAAGGCATCACTTGGGGGTCAGTGAAGGGTGGTAGAATCAATGGATTGTAGACCTCACTCTCAGGGTAATCGAAGAAATTTGGGCTGTGGTCTAGTGGAAGTGAGCCGGAAAGATTATTCTGGTTATCTGTCCTACAAGCTATTCTTCCTGGCATGTATCATCTAAAGTCTGCTATTTTTTTCACATCTTGATTTTTTTGAGTGTCTTGCTCAAAACAATATGGTAATATTTAATCTATTTTCTAAATATAAGAATTATATTGAAAAGATAAATGAAGTCAGTTGTGTGCTTTTTTTTTTAGAAAAGTCATGTTGGTTTCTAATGATTATTAAATTCTTTGTATCATGTTCACATTGCTTTTCAAATGTCCCTAAAACATCTCTTTTATCATGTTCCTGGTTATTGATATTAGTTTCCTTGAACTAGTATTTAGAAAATGATTTGATGTGCCTCTCATAAAGTAAATATTTTCATGAATTTGAATACTAATATTATTGATATTAGTTTCCTTGAACTAGTATTTAGAAAATGTTTTTGATGTGCCTCTCATAAAGTAAATATTTTCATGAATGTGTATACTAACATTTTAATTATATATTACCGTATGGATCTAGAATATCCCCCAATGGAAAGATTGATCCCCAATGCAGAAGTGTTCAGAGGTGGGGCCTTTGAAAAAGTTATTAGATCATGAGGCCTCTAACCTCACAAAAGGCTTAACCCATTGATGAAATTATAATTTGGCATTATTGGGAATTGACAATGGAAACTGTAGGAAGTGGGGCCTGGTTGGAGGAAGTAAGCCAGAAGACACATGTCCTAGAAGGACATCTTTTTTTGTTAGTTTGTTTATTTGTAACATTTATTTGTTTGTTTGTTTTTCTCATGCAATGCTAAAGATCAAACCCAGTGCTTCACACATGCTAGGCAAGAGCTTCCAGGCTTCTCTGAGATAAGCAGCTCTGATACACCCTTTTGCCTTGATGTTTTGCCTTACCTCAAAATCAGAGCAATGATACCAAGAGACCATGGACTGAAATTTCTGATATTGTGAGACAAAATAAATCATTCCTTCACTGAGTTGATTTTATCAGGTATTCTGTCACAGCGATGAAAAGCTAACACAATATATAAATTATGGCCTGTATTAAAATATAAACATAATAAAATATATGATATCTAATTATAAAACTTTGCCAATTATAGAAATAGAAAAAGAATGAGGAAAAGGTGAATGTAATATTAATTATTTTCTTTTTTGAAAATAATTTTCAAAATTTCCCATTAGTAGAAAACTTTCTCATTAGATTTTAATAATTATATTTTAGTCAATATCAATACTATTAATGAACATGACTATATTAGATCTCATGGAAGTATTATTGATTTTAACTCATAAGTGTCTGATAAAAAATGAAGAAGAATCAAGATCTTAGCACTATCAGTTTCTAACTATTCAGTTATACTTATATTAAGACAATTGCCTGCCGTTTGTGGACTACTTTGTAAAAATCTTTTAAGATTTCTTCCTCATTTTTGGTATGTGTTTTATTAAAACTAGATGATGTGATCTGTTGAGATACTTAACTAGTGTGCTTAACTTACAACAGTTCAAATTGGAGCAAGGTCACCTGTCTTATTGAACTCCCACAGTTTCATCAGGTTATCTCAAGAAGCTATACAGCACATATGAGGTCTTGCATTTGGGCTCAAAAAGGAATTTCATGCCAATTTGTACATTAAATATTAGTATAGCTTTATATATTTGTTATTTATAAGTGAGAATTTAAAGACAAATTGTAGTATTTAACTTCCAACCCTAGTGAATTATCTCATTTCCCATCAACTTTAATGTCTATTATCTTATTCAGTCCAATTCATGGGAAAATCAATGTTTCTTTTTCATTGTTCTAGTTTCCAATCTATCATAGGAACTAGGATGTAGTCTGTGTTTATTAATATTTGGTGAATGAATAAATCGATATTATCCCCTGATTTAAAAATCAGGAAACTGTTTTCAGTATTTGGCTATATTTTGTCTTCTATGATTTCTCACAGCAGTTATAAAATTACATCTTCTTATCATCTTTCTAAAACAGAATATGTCTAGATTCAATCCCATACAGAAATTTTCCATATTGGAAAATATATGATCATCCCCCATTTCAAATGGTCTTTTCCTATCTTCAATGGCTGGCTACCCTTCTGTTGTTTTCTGTTTGTTCTAAAATATTTTCCTTGTAAGACTATACTTTCAGGGATCATTTCTATAGTTTGTTACTAAAATATTTTCCTTGTAAAGTTTTTATAGCAATGTATATTCAGGAAACCTATGAAATAATTCGATAAATATCTGTTTACCTATCATGATCCAAGGATCAAGTTCAGATACTTTTTTCCTTAATAACTCCCCACATCCTCATACCCAACTTGAAGGATCTCTAGAGCTCTCTGAGAAATGGGCAACCATGCAATGACAACTTTCTTGCTGGCACTACTTTTCCATCACAGAAAAAGAATTTAGTTTACATAGAGCACATCTTCTGAAATTCCTCAAGGCCCTGGAGTAATTTCATTCCTTGGTACATGTCTCCCATGGTACTCATTTGGTAAAGATGTAAAGAATTCCTTGGAATTATTTCTTCACTCATGTTATTGTACTTCTCACCTCCATTTCCTTCAATACTTAGAAATATCTATAGTCCACCATTAATTAAAAGAATTTTTCTTAGATAATTTTGAAAACTGTTACTCAGGTAAGAAAATTAGTAGAGGGAATAGGAAATAAAAACAGAGGATGTGTTTAGTTGATTCTAGTGTTTCCCTCTTCATCATGCTATTGCATTTTTCCCCTAGTTTTTCTCCTGTTATGAAAGGGATTCTTAGGCTAAGGATATAGCTCAGTTGGTAGAGTGCTTGCCTCACATGTACAAGGCCCTGGATTCAATCCTCAGCACCACACACACACAAAAGATTCTTACCTTCTTCACTGTTACTTTGCCATCACTGTACAGACCCATAGAGAAGTGTTGGTTCTGTCATGTATGTTACTGTGCCACACCCTCAATGACAAGTAGGGACTTTCTTTCAGCATGCATAGCACATGTGTAGCAGTATCTTTCCTTTACACATTCATTATGTTTAGAGGAAAAACAAATAAATTTCCCATTGCCTTGTCAGAATGTGAGTCAACAGTTGAAGTTGCTTCCTGCTGAAATGGCTAGTTTAGGAGCACTGGGGCCCAAGGTCTACTCATCTGCCCCTGGAACTACAAGAGATCAGCATCCCTGATACACCTGTAACATCCACTTGGAAGGACAGTGGGAATTTCTACTTTGAGAGACTGTCAAGACCACTTTTATCATATTTCATGTAATTGTTTATTTTCCTCAGGCAATATCTAAAGTCCAAAACTCTACATTTTTAATATTAAGATATTGCATCTTAATATTGAATAACCAGTAAAATAAGAATTTAGGACTAGTATTAAAACTCTTGTTGGGTTAAAAAGATAAAAATACATATTCTTGAAATGAGAAAAAACTGCAAAAATATTTAACTTACATATAATAAGAGTTTTCCTTTTAGTGTACAGTTTTATGAGACTTGATGAACACATAGAGCCATGTAAGCATCACCACAGTCAAAAGGTAAAACAATTTCATCAATATAAGAAATACCCAAGAATGCCCCTGTAGCCTACTCCATTATCATCCCTGGGCCATAAGTCATTACTGGTTTATTTTCTATAGGTTATCATTTTGCATATTTTAGAACTTCATATAGATGAATTTCTGCATTTTGCATTGTTTCAAGTCTGCCTTCCTCCACTTAACATAAGACATTTTAGATTCCATGTTGCTGTATGTTTCATAACTTTGTTTCTTCCTCTTTGCAGGGGAGTAGTGTTCCATTGTATGAATGTATCTAATCTAATAGTTGAAACACATTTGAGATGTTTGAGTAATTAAATCTTTTGTAATGATTTCTATACAGTGTTCTGAGTGAACATAGTTACAATTTCTCTCAGTTAAATGCAAAACATACACTGCTACCTAATTAACATAATTTATGTACATCCATGAATATTCCATATTCTCTTACAAATTCATTCTGGACTGCCACAATAGCACAAAAATCTTACTGTGATCTTCTAAAACGTTAACTTTCCAACTCTTCAGGCTTCTCGATTTCTCCAGACTAAATTTAATGTGATGACCTTTGCTTCATTCTCCATTTAAAAAAAAGAAGCCAACCAATGCAAAATCTGCCATCTCTCCCCACAGTCCCAAACCTTACTTTTGCATCCCTTTCCTCCTGGTTTTGTCCTGCTAGAATAGAAACATTTCTTGTATCTATCCCCTCAAAGAGGTTATTGCTAGGCTGTTTTTATTTATTCACTGTTTATTTACACCCATCTACTTACAATTCATTTCCACCCTCAGTGCCCATGGAGACTACTTTCCTGTAAGTTACAAATGACCTTCATGATGCTAAATTCGATTGAGTTTTATTCTGTCATTATCTTACTCTAATCTCTTGCACATTTGTCAGCATTTACCACTTCCTTTTGTTTCATTTTAAAGCCATTGATTGCTGTGGCTAGAATATTTAATACAATCAAATTTAATTATTTCAAGTCATTTGGAGAAGTGTTATAAAGCAATTTTTTTGTTTTGTTTTGGTACTGAGGTGCTTTAGCTCTGAGAAGCATCTACAATACATTTAATTTTTAATTTTTTTGAGGCAGGTCTCTGTAGTTGTGACTCTGGCCTACATCCTGTGATCCCCATCTCAGCTTCCTGAGTTGCTGGAAATACAGGCTGTGTCACTGCACCCAGCAGTGCAGCCTTTATTATTCTCTGTTTGACTCTATTATTATATTCTCCCCCCAAATATTTAGTTTTCAAAACTTTCAGACATACAGATAAGTTTCAAAAATAGTGAAAAGAATGCTCATATGTCACGTTGTTTTTTCAATAGTTAAAAATGACATTTGATTTCTCTCTATACATGTCTTTAAAGTGTATTTACCTACTTTTCTATAAACACAAATAAAATATTTTTTTGTATTATGTGTGTGTGGATATCCAACTCTTCCATTTCCATTTATTAAAAACCCTTTCTTCATTGAATTACCTTATTAAATTTGCTGAAAATCAATTAATAATTATAATGTGAGTATATTTCTAGACAATATATTTATTCCATCATCCTATGTGTCTCTTAATGCTGACACCAGTCTTTATTACCAGAGTTTAGCAATGTATGTTAATTCCAATTCACATACTGAAAATTTTCCAAACTTCCTCCTTTTAAAATTCAACTTTCTATTTTAATGCAGTTTTACATCTACACAAGTATTGAGAACATGGCAGAGGTTCCCATATAATCCATATTCAGGTTTCCTCATTATGCGCATCTGGTACATTGTCACAATTAGCACTACACTGTTAATACAGTATCCTTAAATGCTGCCCATACATCATTCATATTCCTTAGTTTTCCCTTAATGCCATTTTTTCCTGGTTCAGATTTTATCCAGCAAACAACAGAACATTTAGTAGGCATGTTGTCTCAGACTCCTCTTGGCTATAAATGACTGTTTCTCAGATTTTCCTCTTTTCAATGACCTTGACAGTTTTGAAGAGTACTCATCAGGTCTTTTATAGAATATATCTTGGCTTGGATTTGTCTGATGTTTTTCTCATGATCAGAATGAAGGAATGTATTTTCAGGAGGAAGACACAGAAGTAAAGTGCCTTTTTCAAGACATCAAGGTTATATGATGGGTGTGTTCTATGCATACCTTGATGTTTATGAAGGGTGTATACTATCAATGTGATTTACCACATTATTGATGTTTACCTTGATTACCTGGTTTGTGTTAGGGACCACCTCCTGGAGAACAGAGTATTATATCAATTATTTGGAATTTATCTACACAGAATATTCTCTCATTTGTCTATTTATGAAATATTTTATATCAATAAATAAAATGTATTTATTTATGGATATGTTGTTTATACATTGGTTAACAATGAAATGTTAATTTGTTTATTTTGTTGCTCCAGGTTTGGCCAATGGGACCTTTCAGTTGGCTTCTATTCCCATTAACTATTCCATCATAGTAGTATACTTCAGTTTGCTTTTTTAGGAGAGGAGTTTTACTACAGCATGCTCCAAATTAGTCATGTATATTTACTGCTCAGTTCTAAAATCCAGAATTTCTCTAAGAATCCTAGGAGAATCTTATTAGAAATTACTATCTGAGTCCTAAGCATGTTTGTTACTCTAGTAATATTATTGCTTCCAGGCCCTCTTAGCCAATTGAGCAAGGAGACATGAATATGTATTTACATATCTGCCGCAGTCTGGCTGGGCACAAAATCACGAGCCACTCACAGCCTTGTAGATTCAAACAGCAATTCTTTATTCCCGAACTCTCACCAGCACTCTACACGCATGATCTGGGGAAAATCCACCGGCACTTTACATGCACGTTCTGGGGAAAATCCACACTTCCACTGGGCTCTGAATCCCAAAATACTCTCTGAATCCCGCAAGAACTCAACAGGAAGTCAAGAAGTGGGTGGGTGCCTGAGGCAGCAGGATACTCCCTATTCCCAGCAGGATACAACCTAAACCTGGACCCACCTTAATCCAGCAGGATCCTTCCTAAACCCGGATCCACCCTGGTCCTTGAGCAAGGTTACCTTTCATGCAATGTCACTGCAAATGACCTGGGTCCAAGGCAAGCCCATTTCCACAATGGAGAGTCCTCCCTCTAAGCAACATGGGGTAGGCTGACAAGGAAATTTCCATGCGTTATTCCTACTTGGCTAATGGCTCTCAGCATCTCCCCCCTTCTGATTAATTAAACAACAAGCAATGTGGCTTAGGAACCGTGCCTGTTAGGTTGTCCAATTCAACATATGGTTCTTACCCGTCATGGGATGAACTGACCTCTAGGCGTCAGCCTCCTGTCTTAGGTTGATACCACTGCAATTGGATCATACCCGTCACTGACTACCGGATTTTCCCCAGAACGTGCATGTAGAGTGCCGGTGGATTTTCCCCAGAACGTGTGTGTAGAGTGCCGGTGAGAGTTCGGGAATAAAGAATTGCTGTTTGAATCTACAAGGCTGTGAGTGGCTCATGATTTTGTGCCCAGCCAGACTGCAGCATTTGGTGGCCCATACGGGAACGTCTGAAGCTTGGAGGTAAGTGAAATTGCTCATCCCTGAGGGAAGGTGAAAGAATGGGTGACCATTTCAAAAAACAATGTGTTCTTGTTTTAATTTATTTTGTTTTTATTTCAAGTTGCCTGTCCCTAGAACTTTCTCAGAAAAACTGGAAAAAAATGGTTGACTCAAGGTTTGAAGTTGTTCGCCTCTGTGCAAGAGAAATTGTTAGAGGAAGGAGGCACCCCATTAAGACCAAGAACAGTTAGGACATATGTTGATACAATACAAAAATGTAGCCCATGGCTTTTTAAAGACGAGTTATTAAGTATATCAATGGGACCATCATGGTATCCTGTAGAAGGATTTTTCTTCAACAAGAAAGACATGGCTAGTTCTGTTTACTACACTTGTCTAAGATCTTGGTTTTTACAGACATCTGATTAATTTACAAAGCTAAAGTGTTAAAATATGAACCACTAAATATAAAATCAAGTAGTCTTACTTATTAAGTTCCATAAGGTAATATATTTAAACATTATGTGTGTTTTCATAAATTGGTAAATGGAAAAATGTTTAATATTGCTTTGTGTCTGTGTCTTTGCTAAAACAAGGTTACTAAGTGTTAAGATTCTATCATGTGTAATTTATATACAAAGAGTATAAGAATTTTCAGTTGGGTTTCAATTATAGTATTATAGTATCATAAAAAACATGAAAGTCTTTCATCTTATTAAAGTGGAGTAATTTGTCTAAATCAGAAATTTTATAAGAGTTGTTTCAAAATGTGAATTTATAAAAAGGGTTAACGGTTAAAAAAGAGAGAAAAAGATTCAAGATGTGGAAATATATTTTAATATAAAAGGTTAAAGGAAAAAGAAATGTTTCTAGATGAGATAATCTCTGTGTGGTAAAGTAAAAAGTTGTAAAATGCCATTTAAAAAGATTTTGAGGAAACTAGACTTACTTTAAAAGCTTGAGAAAGGAAGAAAGAAGAAAAAGATATTTGTACATGGCAGATTGAGACAAAGCTTCTCAATGGAGTTAAAAAAAAAAAAAGCCTTTGGTTGAAAGGCAGCCATGTAAACTAACATTAAAGCGATTTAAACAGAATCTAAGCCTCGTTTAAAAGAGTGAAGTTGTAGGTGGTGAAAAAGTACATTTAAAAGTACAGTATAGATGATAATTAAAAGGCTTTAAAAGGTTAAATTGAAGGTGGTCGAGATACCTTCATGGCGGAAAAAAGATTGCTTTATTGCATCATTCGAAGCCTAGTTAATCTTAAAGGCATTACTTAAAAAATGGGAAGATAATAGGATAAAAGATATTTAGATAAAGAAGATTAAAAATTTAAAGTGAAAAACTTTAAAGACAGAAGTACAGAAAGGTAAAAAAAGAGAAAAGATGTAGAAAGATAGATTAAAAATTTGAAGTGAAAAACTTTAAAGACAGAAGTATAGAAAGTTAAAAAGAAAAAAGATAAAGAAGATGTAGAAAGATAGAAAAAATGTAGGAAGACAAGAATTTTAAACCCACAAAATAGGAAAAAAAAAAAAAGAGGAAAAAAGGCAACTAAGGGTAAATATACAAACCTTAGGAAAAAAACTAGAAGATAGAAATAAGATAGAAAATGGTTGAAAATGTCAAGTAAAGGTATTTCAGATAGAAAATGCAAGAAGCTAAGACAACTATTAGATACAGACATATACTTATTAAAGCAAAAAGAGGGAATTGGAAAGGGGTATATATCCCCCAAAGATAAACTTAAAATAACCCTTTTTACTCTAAACTTTTTAAATTTGGATTCATCAGGACTTAGTGCTGCGGAAAGGCATATGTATCCAAAAAATGTACATAAGCCTAAAGTACTTTGGAAAGATATTCTAACAGGACAATGGAAAGGTCCTGACCCAGTGATTGTCTGGAGTCGGGGGTCTGTTTGTGTTTTTCCACAGGGAGAACAGCAGCCCATTTGGATTCCAGAGAGATTAACTAAAACAATTTCTACAGATCGAAAAGAAGATGATTTGACTCAAATCCATAACAGCTGATATCCAGAACTCCAGCTTGGCTACAGTGATTAACCAGGGTGCTTTTTTCAATATCTATTTTATTATTGCCTTTTCCCACATCATAAAGTTCTATTTTATTTTTTGAGCTCATACAAACCTATATTAATGTTTTTCTGATCAGTTTTATTTTTTGACTGTGGAGTTTTTAAAAATTGCAATGGAGATTTCACCTGTGTAAAGCTACAAGGCCTTTACTATTGTCTTATGTGTTGTACGTTTGTGTGCACTCTTGTGTTTTGTGTTATATGTCTGTATGTGCATATGTCCATAAATCATATATGAGGAGCGCTCATGAAAAAATGGATCCGATTTTTTTTTTTTATTCTCGTGATTTAAATGGTTTAATTCAATTTAGGTAAACAGCTGTTAAGGATTGTTTTTAAAGGAGGTTAACAGATCTGTTTATTTACTTTCACCTTTCCTTTTTATTATATTTAATAATTCTGTTCAGGACAATGTCTTTTTAGCATCATTGCCAGAATTCCTATCTTCATCCCAGTGCCGGTGAAGACAAAGATAAAACCAAACTACAGCTTCTATGATAGCTATCACAGTAAACTGTATATACTGATGCATCAATGAATATAACTCAATAAGTTATGCTCAATCAAGGAGTCGATGTACTTTGGGAAGAAATGGACATATTGATAGACTCCTCCGCTTTGAACTGCTTGCAGAACTTGCCTGGACTATGTATCACTTGTATACATTGTGAACTATCATTTGGTGCAGCGAATTGTGGTAGTGCTGGCATATCTTTGCTGATGGTGTCACCAGTGATGCAATTTTTCCAGAGGAGCTGTCAATTGGCTTGGTGTCATGGCATTTCTGTATCCTCCTCCCTTCTGCTAGTGATGGTCTACAATTTGGGGGCCAACAGATGTGAGGCAAGAACCTCATGCCCCCACTGGCACCAAGGCCAAATTTGGGGGCCAACAGAGGTGAGGCAAAGAACCTCACCCCCCCACTGGTGCATAGGCCTATCCACAAGTATGGCTGTATGCTGGACCGGTAGTCAGTGATGGGTATGATCCAATTGTAGTGGTATCAACCTAAGAAAGTTGGCTGACGCCTAGAGGTCGGTTCATCCGATGACGGGTAAGAACCATATGTTGAATTGGACAACCTAACAGGCACAGTTCCTAGCCACATTCCTTGTTGTTTCATTAATCAGAAGGGGGGAGATGCTGAGAGCCATTAGCCAAGTAGGAATGATGCATGGCAATTTCTTTGTCATCCTACCCAATGTTGCTTAGAGGGAGGACTCTCCATTGTGGAAATGGGCTTGCCTTGGACCCAGGTCATTTGCAGTGACATTACATATGTTTGAGAAAGGTGACCCTGCTCAAGGACCAGGGTGGATCCAGGGTTAGGGAGGATCCTGCTGGATTAAGGTGGGTCCAGGTTTAGGGTGTATCCTGCTGGGAATAGGGAGTATCCTGCTGCCTCAGGTGCCCCGCCCACTCCTTGGGTTTAGGGCAGTTCCAGGTTTTAGGTGGACCCTGCTGGGAATAGGGCGTATCCTGCTGCCTCAGGTGCCCGCCCACTCCTTGAGTTCCCGTTGAGTTCTCGTGGGATTCAGAGAGTATTTTGGGATGCAGAGCCCAGTGGAAGTGTGGATTTTCCCCAGAACGTGCGTGTAGAGTGCCAGTGGATTCTCCCAGAACGTGCATGTAGAGTGCCGGTGAGAGTTCGTGAATAAAGAATTGCTGTTTGAATCTACAAAGCTGTGAGTGGCTCATGATTTTGTGCCCATCCAGACTGCGGCACATATCTGTAAACATTTCTATACCTTCTATCTCTTTATTAAGCTAAACATGAGTTCATAAACCAACTCCAATCCATTTCCACATGGTTCATTCTAGCCTCCTTCCTTTATCCTCTATAATCTCTCATTTCAACAATGAGAAAACTGACTTAATGCTGTCTGCCATCCACTTACTTATGTGTTCAGATTCTGTATTTATGCAAAGTAATTCTAGAATTGTAAGCTTATACCTTCAGGGAAGCAGTTTGTCAATTAAAGTATAGTACTTGTGACTAGTTCCTTCTGCCATTAATCTTACAGATTCTATCATTTCCCACGTTACTAAAGTAAGCTCACCCACTACTCCCAATCCCTTCAGTGAATTGGCTTCAGATACCTGTAATACAGTTACATTGTTTTGTCACATTTGTATTCTATCCTGAAGCCCTGTGACTTCTATTTCCTTTTTTTTTTTTAAATAAGTGACTATGTTAAGCTTCTCTCTTGTTCTCTTGGTTTTGACAGATGCATTGTATCATGTATCCACTATAATCTTACCATACAGAATAAGTTCATGACCTACAAAATCCCCTGGCATCACTCATTAAACCCTCCCTCTCCAACCCTTGGTAGAGTAACCATAGTTTCGTCTTTACCAGATGTCATATGTTGGAATAATACAATATAGAAGTTTTTCAGTCGATCATTTTTTCCCTTAACAACATACTAGTAAGATTCACCATATCTTCAAATGGTTGAGAGGATCATTCCTTTTTTTTAATCACTGGATGATTGTATTGGTCTGTTTGGGCTGCTATAACAAAATACCTTAAAATGGGAGGCTTATGAACCACATAAATTTATTTCTCATGTTCTAAAAACAGAAAAGTTCAGAACAGGACATTAGCAGATTTAATGCAAGTACTTGCTTCCTAGATGACCATCTTTTTGCCACAAACTCACATGGTGAAAGGGGCAAGCAGCTCTTTCAGGCCTTTTCTTAGGGCATTAGTCCCATTCATGATGCTCCCCACCTTCCTGATCTAATTGCCTCCCAAGAGCCTTACTTTCTAATACAATCAATTCAGGGTTAAATTTGAAAAATATGAATTTTGGAAAGGCACTCAGACCATAGCAATAGTATTGCATTGTATGAATGTATCCAAATAGTTTATATAGCCCCAATGAAGCTCCTCTTGGTTGCTTCCAGTTATGTGATTATGAATAAATCCATTACAAATGTTCACATGCCTGTTCTTATGTGTATGTGTTTTCAGATTCATCAGGTAAACACCTAAGCATGCGATTGCTGGATCATGTAACAAAACTGTGTTTAGCTTTGTATAAAACTGCCAAATTGTCTTCTAAAGTGACTGTAGTATTTTGCATCCCCATTGGCAACAAATAATATTTCCTGCAGGTCTTTAGGAATTGATAATTTTAGAATACTGGATTTTTATAAATTAATTAATTTACTTTATTTGTTCTTTTTAGATATTCATGATAGGAGAATATATTTTGGCATGTATACATGGAGTTAGAATGTTGGATTTAAGTCATTTACTAGGTGTTTAGTAGTTTCTTATTATTGTTTTAATTTTCATTTTCTTAAATACAAATTATATTAAGCATCTTTCCATATACTTGCTTGCTACCTATATATCCTTTCACATTTTTGTTCATTTTTAATTAGCTTACTTTTTTCCTACTGTTGAACTTTAAGAGACCCTCAAATATTTTGAATATAAATCTGGTATCAGATATGTGTTTTGCAAATATTTTCTCCCAGTTTCTGTCTTGTGTTTTTTTTTCCTCTCTCTCCCTTTTGCAGTGCTAGGAATTGAACTCAAATCTTTGTGTGTACTAGACAAATGTGGTGCTGCTGAACTACAACCCAGCCCCATTTTCGTTCTCTTACCAGTGTGTTTTCAGAGCAGAAGTTTTAGTTTTAATTTAAGAAGTCTAATTTATTATTTCTTAATGGATTATGATTTTATATTATATTTATTTTATGAACTCATCACTAAATGAAAGGTCATAATTTTCTCCAATGTTCTCCTCTAGCAATTTTTTTAAAAAAGTTTTGTTTGTTTTTTTTAGTTTTTCATTGATATCTAAAATCCATTTTTAGGTAACTTTATTGGAAGGTATAGCATCTGTGTTATTTTATTTTAATGGATATTCAATTCTTTCAGTGCATTTTGTTGTGAAGCCTATCGTATCCTCATTGAATTGTTTTTAAGACTTTATGAAAAAAATTAGATGAGCCAGGCACAGGTGGCAAATGCCTGTATTCCCACCTACTCGGGTGGCAGACACAGGAAGATCACATGAGCTCAGCAGCTCAGAACTAGCCTGGGCAACATAATGAAACACATTCTCTCAAAGAAAATTAGTTGACTACTTTTGAGAGTCTATTTATAGGTTGTATGTTCTTTTACCTTACTGTATATATCTATATTGCATATGTATATGTGGATTTATTTTATCTTTAAAGTAGGTCTTGAAATCAATGAATTAGTTATTACTATTTTTCTTCTACAGTATTTTATTGGTAACTCTGGGTTTTTTGATTCTGTATTTAAGGTTTAAAATCAGTTTGTTGATATCTCCAAAAGAAGTTGCATGTGTTTTGAGAAAGATTCCGATAAATTTAAAGATAAAAATTTGAAGAATTGATAATTTAATAATATCTAGTCTTTTAATCCATGATCATGGAATATCTTTCAATTTTTAGACATTCTTTGATATAAGTTATCAGTGTTTTATAGTTTTTACATACAAACCCTATATGTAATTTTTTTTTTCAGTTTGTACAAATGTATTGCCTTTTTTGGTGATATTGGATATGATATTGTTTTGTGATTTCTTATATTAACTATTTATTGTTGGCTTATAAGAAAGTAATAATTATCCTGTGATTGACTTTGGATTCTGAGAAGTTGGTTTATGTATTAATCAGTCCCATTTTAATTTTTTTGCTGGTGCTTTGGGAGTTTTCAATGTGGAAATTGTTATTTTATTTCTTACTTTGTAAAATGTATAATTATTGTTTCTTTTTCTTATTATACTAGTTAGAATTTTCAGTGTGATCTTGAATAGAAATAGTAAGATGTGACATCATTGTCTTGTTCACAATCATAGAGGGAAAATGTCTAATCTTTTCGCTACTAGATACAATATACTTGCTGTAGACTATTTGTGCACATTTTTTATTTTATTGAGTTGAAGGAGTTTTCTGAGTTTATATAGGCCTAGTGTCATTTCTATTTAATTATATTGGTTAAAGCAATAATACAGTCCATTTAATTCAAAGAGAAGAATGATAGGTCCACTCATATCATGAGAGGTATTTCAAATATGCAGCCATCTTTACCCATCATGGTTTGCCTTGAATTGTAAATAGTTTATATTTGTTCTACATGGAAAATATACTCACTTCTAAATCTCACTGTCTCATCCTCTTTCAGTATTATTATGAATTCCAAAATTTCATTCCACTTGAAATGAGGACTGGTATGTATTACATAGCTTTATGCATGGCTTCTCTGGAGCTTAACATGTGATTAAGAGCTAAATTATCTTTTTTCTTCTTCACACACAATATACAAGGATGATATAGTCATTAAAAACAGCAATAGACATGTTTGTTAAAAAAGGAGGGGAAAAACAGGAAGCATAAGGGAATGTATGGCCCATAGCAATTGTGAAATCTAGTCAGGTACATGTGGCCATTTTAATTATTGGAGTCCAGTGCTGTTGAAGGAGAAGATTCTCATCTGGGACATTGGATTTATCTTTCCATTCTATAAAACACGGTTTATGTTTGTACCTGAGTGGTTTTCTCAGCTTTATTTTTATCTACAGAAAATTAGAGACCCAACTGTCTTTTTCATTCTGTAATGTAACTATATTTTTCCAGTCCAACTGGTATAAATTTTTTAAAAGCTTTGTAAACTTTTTGTGTATTAATTTACAATTCATTCTAACAGACAATACTACACCCACAAATATTTTCAAAATTGATTCTTCTATACTTACAGCACTATGTGAAGTTAAAAAGATGACCTCAAGATTTTTGTAAGCCTACTATTTTAACAAATATATTGTACAGGTTTTTCCTAAGAATTTTTTTTTCTTTTTGTCCTTAGTAGTCATTTGGTCCAAGTGAAAGAAACCATGAAAAAACACCTTTAGTCTTGCTGAGGTCTTAAAAAAGGGTTTTACACATTCACTCTTGGCTTCACTTTCACCCTCAGACCATGCACTACTAAGAGGGACCTGCATGTGACATCTTCTCTGAGTCTATTTCTTACTTTTTAGTTTGGAAAAGATGTCTTGAGATCTTAGTATTTTTTTCCAGGAGTTTTTCAGCAGTTTTGCTCTTTAAACTTTCATTTTACATAGGAAGTTAGGAAAATTTGAGCCTGCAAATCTTAGCAAGATTTCTGAGATCACAAAGTTCTTTTATGTTTTCCATACTTTATTGTAAACAATAGTTTTGCTAGCTGCTCTCTCTGTATATAACTCAACTGTGCTTTATATTGGCCTTTAATAAAGTTTTCCTCATCATCCATAATGTTCCAGTAGTCTCCCTAAGACCATTCAAAGGTTCATCAATAGTTCCATCCAGTTCCTGTCCACCATACAACTTGAGTTTCAAATATTCTTTTTTTAAATACTTTTTTATAATAGCAAGACATTTACAGGTATCAAATTTTGTCCTAGTTATCTATTTCTAAATGACAAATTACCCTAGGACTTAGATGCTTATAACAATATATGATTTATTATATTTCATGATTTTCTGACTCACTAATTTGATAGGGATTATATAGCCCATACTTCTCTTTATGATGTTGAACAGTGCCATTTTCTAAGATTCATCTGGTAGGTGGGATAGTCTGCAAAGTCAAGATTACTTTACAAACATGCCTGGTCCCTAAGTCTTTGATTTGACTCCTGGTCTGGTCTGAGTCCTCTGAGACTTTTGAACATAACACATCTTCTAGTAAATGGATTTAACATTGCAGTTCAAAGTTCCCAAAGTATTTCAAGAGGCAAAGAATTCAAGAGAGTCTTCTAAGGCCTTGGGCTGGAAACTGACTTGAGTATACATCCAGTATATTCTATTACTCAGAACAGTCACAAAACCCAGGCAGAATTCAAGTTTAGTGAACATAGATCCACTTCTTTTTGGGAAGAATCTCAAAGACTCTTTTTGGTCATTTCTAATTTATCATACCTTCTATTTTCTATTTTTAATCAACTGTAACAAATTGAATCTTGAAATATGAATTCCTTTTTTGTCGTAGTAACTGTTTGTATACTTTTACAAGTCTTGAAACTTGGTTACCAATTAGTAGTCATTCTGTTAGGAAAAAATCTATTTAAAAATAAAAATACATGTTATAAATTAGCCCTGTTTCTTGGAAGAACATACCTTTAAAATGGAGGATCAGAAGCTTCCTGGTCAATGCCAGTTCTATTATCTATTACTCTTATAAGAACTTTGGTTTCCTCTTTTATAAAGTAGGAATTTATATCCATAGTATTCATATAATTTAGTCTAAATTGCAGCATGTTGGGGAATAATAAAAATAAAATTGGCATGTTTCATTTGTAGTAGTATAAACTCGAGATATCTCAGTCAAATTTCAGGTTGTCTTTCTATTTCTGAAGACTTTTTTGATGGTCAATGTTATGATTTAAATGTAAAATATCCCCCCAAAGCTTATGTGTGAGACAGTGTGAGAAAGTTTAGAGGTGAGATGACTGGGCTATGGAAGTCTTAATTAAATTAGTGCATTAATCCCCTGATAGGGATTAATTAGGTAGTAACTCTTGGCAGGTAGGGTGTACCTGGAGGTGGGTCACTAGAGGTTTGCCTTTGGGGTATATATTTTGTCTGTGGTAAGGGGAGTCTTTCTCTGTCTATGTTTTCTGATGCCATGTCCTGATTATCCTAGTCTGCTTTTCTCTGCTATGTCTTTCCTCCATGATGTCCTGACTTAACTCAGGTCCTGTAAAATGGAGCCAGCCATCTCTGAACTGAGACCTCTGAATCCCCAAATAAACTTTTCCTTGTCTAAAATTGTTCTTCTCATGTGTTTTTGGTTACAGTGGTGAAAAGGCTGACCAAAAGAACCAAATACATCAATGAATATTCAAAAATATCAAACAAAATAGGAGTAAGGTAATGATACACATCCAAAAGTTTGGGGGATTATTCTTATCATCTATTTAGTATTTTTAAATCTGTTCGAATTATTTTCACAATAATAAGTGTCTACTGCTGATCTTTAATTGAAAAATTGTCATAATTCCTTTGATCAGCATCCACTTAGGCATGGTAGTCTTTCCTGATCTTTTACAGCAACTCATGTCTTTTTAGTTGAACAATTGTCAGATTAAGTAATATTGGGTCCTTTATGTCCCATGTTTCTTCTCATTAATATAGTTTGATATTCATTAAAGTGGCTCCTCAGTGGTTTTAAATTACAAATCTCAGGACAATTTTCAAACTCATCACTCATTAAATAAAGCTATCCTTTTACGTAACTACAAATGAAAATCTTTAGCTTAGCACTTGCAAATTGAAACAATTCTAAAACACTCTAATTCAAAATAGCTTATCATAGACAATAGACAATATTCATTCTGATTTTCCAGGTCCAGAATATAAGGCTGCACTCTGGCATTATATTTTGTGAATTCTCTCCTCATTCCTGCATTGTTTGTCTTGCTGTTTGATTCTGATACAGTAGGATCAGCATATGGGGAGCTGTATTCTTGGTAATCCTGGGGTAATAAAGACATGGAAGAATGACTCTGAACAAAAACTTGAAGCCAAATGCTCTCAAATATAAAAGTGCTCTTCAAAGACAGGAAATTTCTTCTTTGTGGGAAATGGAGGTACTCAGTGACTGGCTGGAACTCAGGTGTGAGGGAACTGAGAGAACAAGGTCAGATTGTGCCTAGGAAAAATTTTGACTTAATTTGCTGTCCAAGGAGTAATGATTAATCCAGGGCCTCACACCATTCCTGTATTGGACCTTGGGTTTTTATTTGAAGAGAGTTTTATCTTACAAAAAAAAAGCAATTGTGATCTCTGTGTTTAGAATCTATTTAATATATGTGATATTTGATTAACTTTGCTAAATGTACAATAATAAAAATGAGTGCTTACAAAATTTAACAAGAACATGGAAGAGAAAGGTGAGTTTGGAGGTTTGAAAAGTTCCAGGGAACTTCTAACAGGGAATATTCATCTACTAGAGTGCTTAGTTCATGTTTGGGTTCAGATTGGGGAGTGTCACCAAGGTGTTATGAAAGGAAGCTCAGGAAGTGCTATCATGTACACATACACAACACTAGAAAACTGCTTCAAAGTGAAGTTTTAAAAACCACTACCATAACCCAATTCATCCAAGATTTGATACACTCATGTCATTTGTAATTTAATGTTGTATTTGTTTAATTTCTCATAGATTTTGCAGTATTTCATAGACTTTGCTTAGAAATGTTATTTTAGTGTATATTTTCCTTCTACTCTAGGCTTTTTCTAATGTTATATAACAAATACTTCTTGTGGATTAATAAAAAGTATCAATGGTGCCTTCTTAAGTGGCCTCAATCTGAAAAGAAGTATCAGCTTTGCACATATTGTCAACAACAGACTTAAGCATAGTGTGAATCATGAGTTCCCACTGTAGTATTAAGAAGAAAACTACAGCACTCTTTCCCCTTTTAAAGTATGGCATTTCATTCTTCTGTCCAAAAAATAATAATTAAAGAAACACTCCAGGGTGCATGGTGTCATGGCAATATTTGGTAGAAGGTTAATTGTTTTGATAATTTATTTCACCAGTAATTTTAAGAATTACTTAATTAAAAGTAACTGTAATATTCAAAGAAAACAGTTCTATTGTTTTCATTTTGAAGAAGTTGCATTACATGGGATGAAGAGACTTTTCTTTCTTTGATCTCCTTGTCCTTACATTTCTTTATATCTGCAAGAAATTTGTATATAACCACTTTTTACTATATAAGATATTCAAAGTTGATAAAATGAATGTTCAAAGTCTTCAAAGGTTTTTAACAAATAAGACTTTAAAATTCTAGCTAGTAATCTTTGACATTAGGAAAATATCCAAAACAATAGTGTTCTTTGAGTTGATATGATTAAACTGTGAACTAGATACATTTTATTCATTCAATATAATGCTATTTAGCATTTAGTTCTGAGATGATAAAGCTAATGTTATTTGCTTTAACAATCCTTCTCTCAATGAAAATATACACTATGATTGAATTATTGCCAGTTACATAAGTCTTTGTGCTTTTTGTAAGTTTTTCATTTTTAATATTAAATATAAAAATCAACTATATTCTAATTATATTTGTCTTCATCGTATTCATATTTATAGTTCATATTAACCCTGTTACATCTTTCTTTGAAGATTTTGTGTATGTGTATGGTACTGGTGATTGACTCCAGAGCATACTAGACAAATGTCTTATCACTGAGTCACACAAAAGCCCCATAATTTCTTAGAATGTTTCAAAATGAGGAAGTCCTAATTTTTATGTATTTATATCAAGCGTTAAAGTACTTTATATCTCAAGTGTTGAGTTTTGATTATGTTTAGTTTAGATAATGTTACTAATTATTATACACCACAGAAACATTTTTGTTCAGATATTTGCTTTTTGCCTATGTTGTTGTATTATCTATTTTACCTTTTTCTTAATGAACATCATAGCCCCATGATCATATTAAATTTCATTTTTTTTCTTTTTGCAGTGCTGGGAATCAAACCCAAGACCTCGAATATGCTAGGCAAGTGCTCTATCACTGAGTCATGCTTCTAGCCTGTTTTTTATAATAGTTTTTAAATTGATTTTTATTAATATTATCTTTATATTTTTAGTATATTTGATGAAATAGTTCTTATTTTTCCATTTTAATTTTTCCTATCAAATTACTTACAATTCAGCTAATACTAGTAGGTTAAAATTTATTAAAATATTATTTGTACCTAATTAATTCTTAAACTAACATGACCATTATGATAGAGTGGACACAGCATTGCAAAACCACACAGTAGAGCAAGGATTGTTTTTCCTCACCTGATATCACCTCTCAGATATTTATTTTTTATTTAGTACTTGGGAAGTGTGGTGGTTACATTTGTAAAATAGGTAAATCAGAATTAAACTATTGGAAAGTGGGAAAGTCTCTTGAGTTTCATTCTCATTCTATGATCCCAGATTCCCTGATCTTTGATTTCCTTCTTGGTGTGGAGCATTTGAATTTTTGATGTTTGTTGATATAAACAGAATTTTTCCTATAACCCTTAGTTTTTAACTTCCATTTAGAAAAGCTTAGACAATGTCCTTACTCTTTCCCTTCTCACATTATGTATATTACATGCTTACACAATATCAGGTGTAAAATTATTGGGATGTGACTTGATATGATTCCAGTAAGGAAACTGAGTACGAACAGGTGGTTAAAGCAATATAAAAAGAAGTGTATGTCATACATAGAAGAGAAGAGAATGAAAGTGTGCTAGCTCTATGACACTGTCAGAAGAAGGATGGAAACAACTATCTCAATATCTATACTGGCCTTTGAGTTATTTGGTGAGGATAGGGTAAGAGTGGGGAAAGGAGGAGATGGAAAGAGGTAGTAACACATGCTGGGTTTGTGGCTCAGTGGTAGAGCACTTGCCTTGCACTCGTGAGGCACTGGGTTTGATTCTCAGCACCACATAAAAATAAATAAATAAGGATATTGTGTTCATCTACAACTTAAAAAATATTTTTTTTAAAAAAAGGACGTAGTAACACAGCTCAAGGGATGGATGTGGCTTTTGTCAGAACATTAAAGAAAATCTTCAATATCACAGTACAGGTAATATTTTAAAATAGCTAATAAATTAATGATTGATGCTGACCACTACTATGAAATATGGTGCTATAACTTCAAGGTTTGTAGTGAGCCACTATTGACATCTCTGTGACTTCCTGCAAGTCTTACTTTAAGTTTGTGAGGTTTTTAAGGGAGTTTCATGATTCATGGGTACCCATTAAATGATCGATTTTTCTTTATTAGATTTTTTCTGCAATATTGCTTAATAAAATAACATTGGGATTATTACATAAAACCTGATACTGAGATTATGTTTAAGAAGATTTTATAATAACTTATTACAGTCTAAGCCTATCTCCCAAAGATCCAGGTGTTAAAGGCTTGATCTCAGGGATGTGCGTTTAGGTGGTTCTGTGGACTTTTTGGAGGTTTGTACCCTTATAGGAGGTCTTTTGATCACTGGGAGTATGCCCTCAAAGGGGACTGTGGGACCCCAATTTATTTTTCTCTGTTTTTTGGCTCCTGATGTGAGAAGTTTACTGTGTCATGTGACTTGCACCATTACCATCTGGTATCCCCACTAATGGCCCAAAGTGACAGAGCCAAACTTTCTTGGACTGGAAACTCCAGAACTTTGAGTTAAATAAACCTTTTCTTTTTTATAAGTTGCCTCAGGCATTTTGTTACAGCAATGAAAAGCTGTAGTGTGAAGTTGTAGTCTTCAGTTAGTCTCAAGTATCTTGTAGAGAAACAAAAATTTATAGTTGTAGAAATTAGATGTGAGAAATAGATTTTCCCCACATTTATATTGGTGCATTATAGTGGTAAATAACGGTGGTATTTGTTGTTACATATTCATGTAGAAATTAGATGTGAAAAATAGATTTTCCCCACATTTATATTGGTGCATTATAGTGGTACATAACGGTGGTATTTGTTGTTACATATTCATAAATGCACACAATATAAAAATACAATTTGGCCAATATCACACCCCAGTACTTTCCCTCTCCATCCCACGTACCTTTCACATCCCACCTGTTGGTCCATTTCTTCTTCTGATCTCCCTTCAATTTTTATGAGATCCACCCCCATCTTTATTTTACTTTTTCCTCTCTAGCTCCCGCTAGAGAAATGAGAGAGAACATACCACCCATAACCTTCTGATTTTGACTTATTTCACTTAACATGATGGCCTTTACATTCATCCATTTTGCTGCAAATGATGTAATTTCATTTTTCTTTATGACTGAATAAAACTCCATGGTGTGTGTATATATATATATATATATATAT